>NC_056745.1:462083206-462253772 GCF_019279795.1 Protopterus annectens
GGCAACTTTCCAGTTTGAGCTTCAGTGTGGCACTGTCTCTGCTGCACCACAAGCCTTCCACAGCAGCTGCATGTTTGGCTATAACTTTACACTTTTTTACATAGAAGAACAGTTTCATAAAATAGGTTGTTTGATAGCGTTATGATTTTGTTCCTTAAGCTGTATTTTGGAATCAGTATATTAGAGTGTCAGCTCAGGTTGGACGGTTTGGAGACGGTCAGAGAGTATAAAACACACATGCAACGTTTTCCATGCAAATATCCTAAACCTGGAATTTATCACATATTTAGGTTTCCTGCAAATCTTTCCATTGTTCTGTAATTTGTCTGAAGTCTTTTCCAATCTTTTGTAAGCGCCTTTGATTAATTCTTATAGTTAACATGCAAAATTTGTGTGCCTTAATTATTTTATACTTTATTTTTCTTTTCTTTGGTGAAAACATCTGCTCACTAGCACATCTACCAGAACTTGGCTTTCACTTGTATTCTTCTCTCTTGCTGTCTTTGTCTGTACTCTATCAATCCCTGATATTTGAGACAAAACCTAATGTGTGTTAATCGAATACCTGTTTGGCTTCTTCCCGCAGTTACCTTTTTGTCCCAGTGTATCTGTTCTCAGCATCTTGTTTCTTTGGCTAATTTCCTGCAATTACTTTGAGCCACCTCCTGTTTAATTTGTACACCCTTACCATTGTATATCCCTGTTGGTATATGTGAGGCATTATATATACTTCTTGTCTGGCTTACATTTGTCTGTACAGCTTTATTTTATTTTTATCTGTTTGTTCTTTGATTATACCACTTACATTGATCTGATTGGTGACTTCTGTGAGCCTCAAAATGTTTGTCTTGCATGTATTTGAGAAAATTATTTTCCTTTTGCAGATTTGTAAGGTGGGAGGTTGGCATAATGATTAAGGTATTTACCTTACATCACAATATGCAGGGTTTGATTCTTGCAAGGGGTAACTGGTTAGGCTTAAAATGACCCCCTAGAGCAGTTAGCCTGGTACTGATCAATGAACCTAATCTGATTATGCCAGCTTATCTCAGAAACCAAATGTTAACAGTGGTTTAAATGTTTTGATTATTTCTGCCAAAAAGTTTCCATTGGACTTTATTTTCAGTTTGTAGGTTTTTTTACACTTAATCTCAAGAGCAGCATTATAGCATTTGTCCATCATACAACACAATTTTTTTTTAAACTGCTGAATGTGTTAAAATGCGTTTATGTCAGTGTCATTGCATCTCTGTATTTCTTTATTTGTTTTTTGAGTTCCTCACTGGCCAGTTTCAGCTGTCACTTTCATTTACACTTTCAGATTTCTTGTATATAGGATGAGCCACTTCATCATTGTGAGCATAAGTCTGTGTACAGTTTTTGATTTTGTTTTCAGATGGTCGTGTCTTTATTAACTCACTATCTGCTGTCATTTTCAGACACTATAACTTCCTGCCACAATTTTTTATTCACATTCTTTAAATACACCGAAACCTTGGGTCTGAAATGAACTCTTCTGTTGTCTTTAAAGTCCCAGCACCAGCTCACTTTTTTCCCCGCAGTTTATACATGTCTTATTTTAAAAGCAGGTTCTTTTTCCCATTTTTTTTTGCTATCACTTGGCTTAGCACTTTTAAATTTTCTGTTGTATTTCACTGTTCCAATTTGTACTGAAGAGAGTCTCCCGTAAACAAATAGTTTCAATGTCTGTTTTATTTTTGACATTTCTTTTGTTGGTCAAGGTCAGCCAACAGGTTTTTTTAGGACTCCGTTTCTGAAAATGAAAATAAAATAAAAATCTGTTCCAAATGTCTTAAAGTTTTCTCTCTCTTCATAAATATAGTGCCCGTTGGCTGTCTTAGCATTTTTACACTTTTATTTAATAACATGGCTTGTTGCAGAGCTACAAAATGTTAAAATGATGTCTTATTTACTTTCTGTTATTGGTTAGCCCTTTGTTGCTGAAGCAAATTTCTTGAAATGACTTCCACAGTGTTTTATACAAATTCTGTAGATAAAAGTGTGTGATACACCTTTAAGAAGCATTCCAGTCAGTGGTCACGTGCATATAAGTACTGAGTACATGCAAGCAAGAGTGTCATTTTGAATGAGCAGCCAGAGTGAGAGCATGCATGTTTGTAGTAGTCAGTTCGTTTAAGTTTAATGATCCTGCCATCCATTTTGATGTGCTTGTATACAGTAAACTACTTAAACACCCAAGACTCATTGTCTTCTTAATATGTACAAGATGAGCAACATGGCATTGGAATGGGATCCAGAGTCACAGCCATGAGGCAACTGGTTAGAAATGGAGGCGTATACAGTAGTGGATCATCCCAACTGCTCAAATGACTTACAAACAGGTCAGAAACCATTTCCAGGTACTTTGTGTCTTTCGGCTTTTCCCGGTTAGGGGTTGCCACAGCGGAACTCTGGTCTGCTAATGATTGGCAATAGATTTTCACATGCTGGCTTGCCGGGCCTAATGCACAACCTTCAACGAAGGAACGCCCATTCACGCATGTCGACACACAGAAGACACTCTTACTGAGAATCGAACGGACGTCTAACTGTGAGGCGACAATGCTACCGCAGCGCCACCACCGCAGTTTTCCATGTACTAAAACTCACTTAAATGATTTTCGCTACAAATGTAAAGTGAAGTGCTCAAAATGCTGAAAATGAATTTCTTATTAAATGAAATGTCTGAAATTGCGACATATTGATAAAAATATTCAAAATAATTACAAAAACATTTGAAACAATATCCGAATCGCATAAAATGTATAAAAAAGGGAAAACAACCATCTTTTTTCATAATGTGCTACTTTATTGCATTACCAAAGCTTTTCGAAATATCTGGTGTGTGCAAAGTGTGGCAAGTGTGTTCAGTATTACAGTGCAGTTATTTCACAAAGTACAGTTACTTATATTTTGCAGAGTACAGCCTTTCAAAAAGTTTTTGTGCATTTTAATATTATTACAAGTACCTGGTGTGTATGCATGTTCATCCATAATTACAAGGGCCCAGGTTGCATTGTGTTTTACTATAATTTATGGGCATGGCAGAAGGCTATCACAGACCCACTCCTCTTGTGTTTGGTAACAGTATTGCAGAAAATGTAAGTGTGTTTGAGTAGGAATAAAATATTTTCATACAGGCTGCTTTTTCTGACAAAGATGCATGTCCAAAGGCATTTATCCTGCTTAATTTAGCTGGTTTAGAAGCCATTGAAAGAGAGCGTTCATTTGTATATGCACTTGCTGTGTTTACAGGAGAGGGGGGAGTCCATCATATTGTGGTACAGGCTGAATCGATGGAAGACACTGAATGCTTAAAATATAAATTTAGAGAAATGGGTAACCCCCAAACAAATATTATGATGGAAAGGCACTTATTTTACTCAAGATCAAAAGCCTGATGAAATGTTTGTAGCATATATAACTGATTTGAGAAATAAGGCTAAAATTTGCAGATTTGGTGATTTGAGAAGTGTGTTGATGAAAGACAGACTTGTGTGTGGTATTAATAATGACATGGTAAGAAATATTTTTCTTCAAGACAGTGATTTAATGTTAAACAAGGCCATTGAGATCTGTTAGGTGTACGAGCGTACAGAAAGGCACACAAGTATACTTATAAATGAGAATAGTTGTGAAAGGCACAATGACAAAGCTAATGTAGATAGTATGCAGCACAAGTCTATAAGAGTACAGGCCCAAGGGCATGGCAACTTCAGCAAAACCCAGGGTAGCTTCAGTAAGCCCCAAGGTACATGCAGCAAAGCACAGGGGTGAGTCAGCAAAACCCATAGCAAACCTCACAGTCAGCTGTCATAATTGTGGTGGAAGTCATGAACCCAAATGAGAAAAGTGCTTAGCTTTTGGTCAGTAGTGCCATTCTTGCAATAAGTGGAATCATCTCAAAAGGTTTTGTAAATCAAACTCAAAATATTCTGTTAAGAAAGGGCATACAAAGAGGCAAGTTGATCAATTAGAAAGCTGCAACCCTAATTTTTATGTTGATGGTGTGTCTGTGCTTGGTGAAATAGTCAGTGCAGTAGATTTATGGGCAAAGAATGACATTCTGTGTACTGTTCGGATTAATGGGACACCCCTAGACCTTAAAGTGCAATGTTATGTCAGCAGAAACATTTGCTAGAGTACGAGCTGCAGAACAACTTAATTTGACAAAGTGTGCAAAGCTTGTTACTTATGGTGGTGAAGATATTCAAACCAATGGCTCTGTAGTACTTTTATGTTACTCTGCTGTGGCAACAGCAATGACTTGCAGTTTTACATAGTCAAGAGACACGTGCAGTCATTATTAGGCCTCAGAGACCATTTGAAAGTAGGACTGATGTCACTTGGTGAAGTTCACCATGTAAAGCCTGAATGAGAACAGCTTTGATTTTTCCCAGGCTATTTTTTCTGAGTATGCTGATATTTTTGCAGACAAACTAAGTGAACTACCAGTTTGTTTTAGACCAGAGGTCAGCCCAGTTATCAGACCAGCATGAAAAGTGCCCGTAGCTATACAGAACAGAATTGAGGCCGAGTTAGACAAAATGGTGTAGCTAGGAGTAATTTGTCCAGTAGAAGAACCAACTGAATGGGTATCTTCCGTAAGAAATACATGTGTGTGTGTGTGTGTGTGTGTGTGTATATATATATATATATATATATATATATATATATATATATATTTATATGTCTCATAAGAAAAGCTCATATGATATCAGAATATGTATTAATCCAAGAGATTTGAACAAAGCATTAAAAAGACCTCATCATCCTATGTGCACAGTCGAGGAGGTTGCTGCCCTCATGCCAGATGCCACTGTTTTTTCTGTCTTAGATGCAAAGAGTTCATTTGGGCAAATTTCACTTGACCACAAATCTTCATTGCTAACTACATTTGGTACGCCATTTGGAAGGTACAGATTTCTGAGAATGCCATTTGGAATAAATTCTGTCAGTGAAGTCTTGCAGCATGCAATGGAACACATTTTTTCTGTCTGTCTGTGTGCTATTACAGTAGATGATATTCTAGTAGGAGGCAATGGTGAAGTTGAATCTGATAGAAACCTCAAGAAAGTTCTGGAAAGAGCATGTGAAGTGAATCTTAAGCTGAATCCTCAGAAGTGCAAAGGCTACAAGAAGTTACTTATGTTGGTAATTTGTATACCAGTTCAGGTTTACGACCAGATCCTTCCAAGCAAACAGCAATTCTCGAGATGCCAGCTCCACACAATGTTCAAGCTCTACAACGTTTTCTTGGCATGGTCAACTATTTAGGAATGTTCATTCCAGATTTAAGCCAACTTTCAGCACCACTAAGAGAACTGACACATAAGGATGTAATTTGGTCATGGTCAGAGCAACACCAAAGATTATTTGATGTCCAGAAACAAAATTGCCAGTCCCCCAACTATACATTACTGTGATGTTCACAAACCAGTTAACTCTTTCCTGTGATGCTTCTAAGTTTGGTCTAGGTACAGGCATTCTTCAAGAGGGTAAACCAGTAGCCTATGCATGGGAGAACTCTTACCCAAAGCAAGATGCACTCTGCCCAGACTGAGAAAGCGCTTTTGGCAGTTGTGCTTACATGTTCGAAGTTTCATGATTATATTTATGGTTGACCTATCCTGATTGAAACTGACCACCAACCTCTAGTTACTATTTTGAAAAAGACTATGCATATAGCTCCTGCCAGATTGCAACGCTTGATGCTCAAATTGCAAAGGTACAATTTCAAGCTTGTTTACACAAAAGGCAAACTTCTTTATATTGTTGATACCTTATCCAGATCACCCAGAAAAAAACACAGAGCAGCATAACAATGAGCAACTTGATTTTGAGGTCATGGAAGTGAGAAATTTTTCTTCCATGCGTCTTGATGAGCTTAGAACTCACACAGCTTCAGATCCAATTCTCCAGAAGCTAAACCTCTTTATCTGTTTTGAAGGCCATCCTCAAATATCGTGTTTACCAGTAAATGTGCAGCAGTATTTTCCATACAGAGATGAAATTTTGTCAGACAGTGGCATCATGAAAGGTCTTAAAGTGTTTGTTCCAAAGTCCTTGCAACAAGAATATATTAAAATCTTACATTGTGGCCACCCAGGAACTAACTCTACCAAAAGAAGGGCAAGAGGACTAGTACTTTGGCCTTCTGTGTCAAAAGGTAGTGAGAAAGTGCTTTCATCATGCTCAGTATGTAATAGTACAAAGCCACATCAACAAAAAGAGCCACTTCAGTTAAGCCAGATTCCTGAACTACCTTGGTCAACAGTAGCCACAGATATCTTTGAGTGGAATGGTCAACATTACTTAGTAGACTCTTATTCAAATTGTTTTGATATTGATGTACTTCTAAACCTAACATCCAGTACTGTCATTACTAAGTTGAGGAAACATTTTTCTGTCCATGGTAGTCTGCACAAAGTTATTTCTGACAGTGGTGCACCGTTTGCAAGTCAGCAGTTCAGACAATTTGCAGAAGTATGGGACTTTGTGCATATTACGAGTAGTCCTGAATACCCATAGTCAAATGGTTTGGCTGAACGTGTATTTCAAAGTGCAAAACAGCTGTTAGAGAAATCCAAACGTGACAATACCAATGTTTTCCTAAACTTGCTAAATCTGAGAAACATTCCTTGTGATAGTCATCTTGGTTCACCTGCCCAGAGACTTATGTTGAGGCAAACCAGAACAACATTACCAGTCAATAGAAATTTATTGATTCCATGTGCTAAAAACAAAGCAGTGAAAGCTCAACTGTTGAAAAAGCATTTGTCCCAGAGGTCCTACTATAAGACCAGCAAACCATTTGGTTCATCAAAAAAGGGGATATAATGAGGATGCAGATATCAAAAGGTTTTGATTGTATTGGATTTGTGAAAAGTCTGTGTCAAGACCCCCGATCGTACATTGTGTAATCACAAGGAATGGAATTCAGATGAAATCGGAAACATTTATTACTTATAACTGAACCAGTGCTACAACATCTTGCCTGTGACAAAGACTCTGTCAGAGCAACTTGTCCAATGTTCCTGTTCCAGAGGACTTTCCATCAGCAGTCCTTGTTCCTGAGAAAATTCTTTAGAGTCCTGAAGTACAACATTCCCCAGTGACTGTCCCTGTTGCTAAACCCAGTCCTAACTATTGCGTTATGAGATCAGGTCGGATCTCAAGACCTAGTTCCAGATACACAGCATCCTGGACATGACTGTTGTTTTCTATATTAGTGCTGTATAAATTGCTTGTCTATTGAAGTGTTATTGCTTATATGAGACAGCTCAGTAGAGGGAAGATGTAGATCATTGTGTGTGATATACCTTTAAGAAGCATTCCAGTCAGTGCATGCAAGAGTTCCATTTTGAGTTAGCAGCCAGAGTGAGAGCATGCATGTCTGCAGTAGTCCATCAGATAGTTCATTTAAGTTTAATGTTCCTGCAATCCATCCTGATGTGTTTGCAAGCAAACACCCAAGCCTCATCATCATCTTAATACGTACACGATGAGTGACAAATTCTTCTTAACAGTGCTGTCTAAATGCCAAATTCTACTCTTCAGTATTATTTCTTTTAGCACTTTTAGAACTTTAAGGGTATTCTTCACAGTCAGATAAGGTTACCTTTTGCACCATCATTAAATCTGACTGCAAAACATCCATTCTTTCTTGCCTATCAGAAATATTCTAATGCATAGCATTGTCATTCTCTTCCATCACTGTATGTGACCAGGCCAACACCACATTTTTTTATGGCTCCATGTTGCTGCTTTCATTGAAGCTTTAATCTGAGTTCACCTTGTATAACAGCAGCAATACGTATGTTCTTACCACTAACACCCTTGCGACTGTTTCATATCACTCTTAAAACATTTAACATTGTTTAGTGTTCTTCCACCATTTGTCATACAGCTCACTCAAATTTGGTTTAGTAATTATTTCACTAACTTCTGTTAGAGTCCAGCTCCTGTTTCTTGCTGTCTGCTTTGAGAGTGACAAAGAAAAGCCTCATGACTGTGTCCAGGTCATGTAATTATTTCAAATGTTACGAGGCAGGAATGAAAAGCACTGTAGTTTGGTTTGTATTGTCCAAACTGTGACCACATTCTCTACCATTGTAGTAAGTAAAATATACTGCAGACAGTTCTGTATTTAAAGTGCAGTTTAATTTTATTAGTGAAGATTCCAAAATGATGATTGCTTTTAACTTGAATTAAAAATTAAATTGTAGTTCTGCTTTAAATTGTCAGATTTCTCATAGTTTGTCCATTAAATGTCCCTTAAAAGAACATACCCATTTTTTATAGCCCACAGCCTTGATTCTGCAGCTCAGATCAAGTTGGGTTGCAGCCCTCTGTCTCCACTCTTTCTCCTTGAGTGTAGGCACATCAACAGCTAAGCTGCTGGGATTCCTTTGAGAACATGCACAGGCTAGATACCTGGTATGGCACAGCTTCTTCTGATCAAGGTTCCCCTAAGAATCCCTATTCTTCATTACAGTTCCCTCCTCTACTAGAGCCTATTGCTTCTCTCCCTATGCTTGTCTCCCTTCTTTTTTTGTAAGAAAGGGGTTGCAGCTTTTTCAATTTAAGTCGTTTTTGGAATCCCGTTGATTCAAAATAACTTTCACTAGAACGAGTACAGTCTAAATGTTAATTCCAGTCCCAGTCTATAAAACAACACCACAAAAATGTAAAATTGGTGCATTTTTGCGAGGACAATCCTCCTGCACCTCCACTGCATCTCTAAATGTACTAACTCTAAATCAAGACTGCACGGTACCGGAATAAGACAAAACTTCCCCTGTTCTGTCATCCTGTTACAGTCACAGCTACTTCGCAACAACTGTACACATCATTTACACTGCTGTCATTGTGATAGTAAACACAATAAAAGAGTAATGAACAGTATCAGGAATGCACAACTTACACCATAAACTAAAAATACGAACTGCAACATAGACAAATAAAAGTAAATGTATTCAAACGGAATAAGCGCTTTCACAGTTAAACTGCAACACTGCTTCATCAGATGTTATAAAAAGAAAAGAACACTTCCTATGTACAATTATCTGACCAATCAAATGCATGTATCATGCCACACCTCTAAAACACATAAGAGCACAGTACTATATTGTATATTGTAATCTGATGAAGCAGTGTTGGAGTATAACTCTGAAAGCGCTTATTCTGTTTAAATAAATACATTTATTTTTATTGGTCTACGTTGCAGTTCGTATTTTTAGTTTATGGTGTAAGTCGTGCATTCCAGATACTGTTTTTTTACATTGGACTTTTTTTTTGCTTTGTATCTGGATTTATTCCTTTCCCGGTGGCTTGTTTGTCTGTTACTTATTTCTTTTCTACCAGGTGGAGAGCATGGCTGAAGGAATTAGTAATTTAATGGAGCAGCAGGACTTGGGCAGTCAAGTGAATAGACTTTTGAGATTTCTTACCACCGAGGGGAATCCCCTCCTCCAGTTACCTTCTATTGGTGCAACAGATGATGCCGTGGCTAATACTATGCAGGTTTGTTTGAAAGTTTGCGCCATTGAGAACGATCTTTTCTGCCTGAAACGACTTCAACATCAGCATTTTCATATGGAGGCGTGCCTCAAGCATGGCGTTGTACCGAGGGGACTGTGGTTCTCAATATGCCCAGTTATGGAAATCAATACCCGGAACTTCTGGCTAAATGGCAGAAACTCAACCTTGAAGTAAGTTTGGTAAGAAGAGGAAGTGGAGGGAAGGCATAAACTGTCAGGGTTTTCCAGCTGAATGATAGAGCATCCACTTTCCATGCTTGAGAGTGATAAGTTCTTGTGCAAAATTTTTGTAGTTGGCAATTGTGAGGGGAGGCAAAAAGATCTATGTCTGGGCGTCCCCATTTCCCTGCTGTCATGCTGAACACCTGTGGATTTAGTTTCCATTCGTGAGGATCCATAAGATTTCTGCTTAGTTCGTCTGCCTGTGTATTTTTTTGTTCCTGGCAGGAATTGTGCCTGCAGATGTACTTGATAGGTCAGTGCTGTGTTCCACAAAGTCATGGTTTGCCTGCATAGGGGGTAGGAATGTGTGTCTCCTTGCTTATGTACCACATAACAGTGGTATTGTCCGTCTTTATTAATAGTTGTCCTGGATGTAGTAGGTCCTTGAAAGCTGTCAGTGCATTCTGTACAGCTAGCATCTCTTTTTGATTGATGTGAAGATGCATTTGTTCCTTGGGCCATGTGCCCTGAATACATTTTCCTGCCATATGTGCCCCCCAGGCATAATCCGATGCATCTGTTGTTATTGTCTGCCTGGCTTTGGGTAAGATGAAAGACTGTCCCTTGTTGTGACAGGCCTGGGACCACCATCGAAACTCCTGTTGTAGGCAGGGAATTAAAGTTATGATTGTTTCCAGGCTGTGACAATGTTGAGTCCAAACACTTTTTAGATACCATTGTAGTTTCCTCATATACAGTCTTGCATATGGAATTAGTAGAATGCAGGACGCCATGAAGCCCAGGGCCTGCAGAATTTTTCTTGCAGGGAGCTGGGCCTTTGTTGCCATCATTTGAAAGTAATGAAAAGTATAATGACTGCAACAGTGAATACACTCGAACATCTACATTTATGGTAGGTACACAACTGTACTTTTTTCATACATTCAATTACTGGTTGAGTTCTTTAAACCATTAGAATTAGAACTGCTTGATGCGGTTCAGAGACAACAACAAGAGCTATATGAGACTGGTCCATTGGATTTGGTTGATGTGCAATTATGTGAAGTAATTGATAATGTAGTGCTCTATGAGAAAATAATACTGGCTCAGAAAAGGAAGAAGCTCGAGCGAGATTTGAAATATTTTGAACTAGGGAATGTCTTTTCATGTCTTTTCATGGATTACACAATCTGATGGAGACATTGGGGCAGATAATCACACTAAAAGCCTTATACCGGATCCAAACAGTAAGGATGGCGTAGCCCCTGTAACTGTTGAGCAGAATGCCATAGTCAATAATGATGATAGTGACAATACCTCTGATGTGACTTCAGTATATGTCACTCCTAAGGTTGATAGGAATGCCACTCTTGAGCAATGAGTGGTTAGAAAGAAAATGTGTTAATATGACTGAATCAATGGCAGAGATTAACCAACTACATCATTTGGATAGACAAGTTTTTTCCTGCTTACCTCTGCCCATTGGAACAAAGTTTGCCCAGTGTCCAAATCAGATGCAGGGGAGAAAGAAAAGGAAACAACCTGCCAATGCAAGAGAGAACAGGACTTTGAAAAATATGTGGCAGAACAAGAATAATGTTTAGTGTACAATCTGTCTAATGTTGTTTTATCACCTGTAGAACTTTCAGTGTGGGAGAGGGGACTCTTGTTTATTTCTGTCGGTAGTGCAGATGAAGTCAATACTTTAATAGACTTAAAGTTGTTTAATAGAAACTTGATGCTCAAGTTGATTTTTCCACAAACTGCTAATAATGTAGTTTGGACTTTTAACAAGCCTAGTAGTTTTGTACCTCAAAATCATCCTCTAATTGAAGCATTCTCTAGGATGTGTGAGGATGAGCATGGTTCGAGGAATTCTTGGAAAGTAAAAATGCCATCCCCTTCAAGGTATTTCGTACATGCCTAGTACTCATGGATTTAATTCTAAAGAATAACTTTATATATTTTCAGGGAGAGTACTATAGGCAATTAAAAGGGGTGGCAATGGGTGCACACTCTGCACCCACATATGCCAACATTATTTTATTATATTGGGAGAACAAGTTTGTTTTTAATTCAGAGTTCCAACAGTGTTGGAATTATTATGGATGTTTTTTGGATGATGTCTGTCTTTTCCGGAATAGTACAAAGGAAAAATTTATAGAATTTTATGAATTCATTTTAAGTACAACAGAATTTTTAAAGTTTACTTAAATGTTGATTTCAGTGAGCTTTGTTTTTTAGATGTTAATATTCAGAGAACCAATACAAGTTTTAAATCTAAGATTTACAGGAAAGGAACCTTTTCCAATATATACTAACATTACACTAGCTCCCACCCGCCACACCAAAAGAAGGCAATTGTTAAAGGACAGCTGGTGAGAGCAAGTAGAATGACCTCGGATGAGCATGATTTCAAACAAGAATGTGAATATATTGTAAATATGTTTAAGGAAAGGGGTTACCCAGATGATTTTTTACAAAATATTATTGAAGAGGTAGTCAAGGGAAGGATGACTAGATTTTCACCTATATTAGGAAATATTGAAAATACAGTAAATATTAACAAAGAACATCACCCGGGTGGGAAACTGTATCAGTCTGCCTTGACCATCACATATGACGGGGAGTTTTATTTGATTAGAAATATTATTAATAAGGAATGGAATAAATTTGCTAGTCTAACTGATATGAAATTGAATTTTGAAGAACCTCTCAGGTTAACATACAGAAAAGGTCGTAATATTAAAAATATTATAGAAGGAGCCAATCTTGGCCAACAAAAAAAACATAAGAAAGGGACAAGTAAGTGTGGTAGTTGTCCCTATTGTTGTAATGTGAAGGAAAGTGAAAACATTTTTTTAAAAAGTAGAGGTAGATTTATTACAACAAATGGTTTTGCAAATTGTAATACGAGTGGTTTAGTGTATATTGCAGTATGTGAAGCATGTGATTCCTTCTATATTGGTAAAACCGAGAGAAAATTAACGCAAAGGATATATGAACACAATTATGACATGAGGAAAGGAAATGTTAATAATGCCTTATACAAACACACATTAGTATGTGATCAGGTGAAATCCCAGTTCTTTGTTAGAGAAGTGGTTCCTGTAGATCCTAGGGGAGTTATACTGGCAAATAATATTGGATGCCAGCAACTCCCCTGGTCTGAATGAAATGGTTTCCCTAAAACCTGTTTTAAAATTAAGATCTGCAAAATTATAATAAAATAAATATATATATTTGTGCATATCTATAAAATTTTAACAAGATTTTAACTTATGTTGAACAAACATCTACTATTTAACATGATTAGATATTCATTATCTTTTAAGAAATTAATTGTACCTTTTGCTATTAATTTTATCAACTATCACCACAAGATGGGGCTATTGCACAAGATTCTCATTCATTGTAATTTAGGAGTGTATACAAACGTTTTAAGTTACCCATACAATTTTTAACATTTGTACATGTTAATTGTAGTGGTGCTGCGGTAGCGTTGTCGCCTCACAGCAAGACGTTGTCGCGTTAGATTCTCAGCTAGAGCGTCTTCTGTGTGGAGGCATGTGTGAATAGGCGTGCCTTCGTTGAAGGTTGTGCGTCAGGGCTGGTAACTCGGCACTTAAAAATTCACTACCAAACAGTGGACCGGAGTTCCACTGTGGCGACCCCTAACCGGGATAAGCCGAAAGACACAACAACAACTTAACATAATTTATTTATAAGTTTTATTTATTAACAGTATATGTATTATTTATTGGTTGTGACTTTAGCAACACTTGAAATTTTATAGTTACAAGTCTGTCTTTTATGCTGTTTGACATTACACGTTTAAGTGTAATTAATGGGTGGATGACTTAATTGGATTAAATTAAATTACAAATGTATATATAGGGAGGAATTGATGTGGTTACTTCATTCTGATGAAGTTAGCTGACTAAAACGTATAAGACAACTGTAGCAGCATTATGTGTGTGAAGTCTACCTTCTGTGGTTTGTACAATAAAGGTTTTTCATACATTATAGATGGAACAGCTGTGTACATCCACAGTGGACATCTGCGGTGGTGCAGCGGTAGCGTTGTTGCCTCTTAGCAAGAGGTTCTCCCATTCGATTCCCGGCTGGAGTGCAGGGAGTGCCTTCTGTGTGGAGTCTGCATGTCCTCCCCATGGTTGGGTGGGCGTTCGAAAGACATGCATAAATGGGAGTGTCTTCGTTGAAGGTTGAACATCAAGCTGGAACCTCGGCGTTTGTCAAAATCTAATGCCAATCATTAGCGGACAGGAGTTCCGCTGTGGCGACCCCTAACTGGGAAAAGCCGAAAGACAACAACAACATAACTGGAACAGCTGTGCCTTTTTTCATTTACTTGTTTGCGATTTGGCACAGAGACCACCACCTTTGTGTTTAGATGTGTGAAGATGATATTAGAGCTTTGTTAGATAATACTAATATGCGTTGTGGTTTTAATAATTTATCCTCGGACGAGAAAGTTGAAAAATGAGAACATAGTTATTCGCCCCGCGGATAAGGGCAGGGCAATTGTTGTTATGGAGAGGAGTTTTTATTTTGATAGCATTAACAACATGTTAGATGACACTTCTACTTATGCTAGAATTACTGTTGAACGAGTGCATGATATTGCTAGTGTGAAAAACACAGTAAATGTGTATTCAATGAATGTATTAATATTGAATTGGCTGAGTATTTAATCGTTGAATCACCTTGCATTCCTAGTTTTCATGGCCTTCCAAAGATCCAAAAGGACCCTGTGACTCTGCCTTTCAGGCCGATAGTAGCAGGTGCTGGGTGGGCTACAGAACCTTGTTCAATTTTTGTGGAGAAGCAGTTGAGACCTGTTTTGGATAAGTCTAATGTAGTCTTGCGAGATTCTAAACATTTTCTACAGAACCTGTACTCATATGTAGAGCAGAGTACAACATCTTTTGATTGTATGATGGTGACCATGGATATTCTGTCCTTGTTTACTGTCATACCTAATGATTTAGGTATTGAATATGTGAGTAAATATTTATCTCTGCATAGTGGCTATGATGGCAATAAAATAGATTTGATTTGTCTACTTATGGAGATTATCCTCGAAAACAATGCTTTTGTTTTCAATGGGAGTTATCGTATCCAAACCTCGGGCGTAGCATCAGCTATGCCAATATGGTGTTGGCATATTGGGAGGACATGTTTGTCCTCCAAGGGCATGAATTTCTTAGCTTGATTAGCTTCTATAATCGTTTTATAGATGATGTTTATATATTATGCAGTGGAAATGAAATAGATCTCGTTAGATTTGTAGAGTACTTGCATGGGACTACAAATTTTCTGAAGTTCACTTTTAAGTATTCTAGATCTACTTGGACTTTTTGGATGTCATGGTGGAAAAAGATATTAATGGAATTTTTAGCACACGTCTATTTAGGAAAGAATGTTATGGGAATTCATTTCTCCATCGAACTAGCATGCACCCACCCCACTTTTTTCATAATATAGTGAAAGGGCAAGGGATGAGAGTATCCCGCCTAAATAATGATGACCAAAGATTTGAAGAAGAGATTGTAAGTTTGGGAGAGACAGTTTAGTAGGAGAGGTTATAGAAAAAGAGAAATTGAGTTGGGTGTGCATGCTGGGACTGAGCTGAGGGGGAGTAGAGCGAAACCACATTTTGGTGCAGTTACTGGCATTTGAGGAACTAGAAGTAAACTGCCTGATTCACTGACTGTCACATTACAATTAAATAGCGATACTAAGGCAATAACTGAGATTTTTAAGAAACATTGGCCTATACTTCTTACTGATGACAAGATTAAAGGAATAGTTGGGGAAAGACCTAAGTTTAGGTATAAAAACAAGAGGAATTTGAAACAGATGTTATGTTACCCAGATAAGAATAGACATATAGACAGGGATCCTAATGTCTGGGGTACTGTCCCCTTTGGTAATTGTAATTTTTGTGACTATATTGAGACTGATAATAGCTTTATCAGCCTTAATGATGGACGGAGATTCTGTTTTTGGGTATGTGCTGACTGCAACACCAAGGACATGATCTATTTGGCACACTGTGTTGTGTGTTCCTCGTTTTATGTAGGGAAGTGTAATCGTAGTTTCAAGGATAGAATAAGGGAACATACCTATTCTATTCAAATTAAGTATGAGAATAACGCATTGCCCAAGCATGTCATGTCAGACGGTGAACATCATGTATTTAAGTTTCGAGTTATAGATAAGGTATATGAGTCCCTAAGGATGGGAGACATTCGTAATCACACTGAAAGGGTGGAGTCAACATGGATCCTTAGGATGCAATCTTACAAGAGAAAGGCTTGAATGGTCAGGTTTATTTATTTATTTATTTTACATTTGTTAACCGGGAGAGTCCGACTGGATACATGTCCATTTTCAGCGGAGGCCCGGGGAGAAAAGCTCCAGGTACATAACAGACATATGAACATTGTTAATGCAAAAAAAGGAAGATAGTTGAGTTCTAAATACAATATAAAGATACATCACATCTTGGGAAAAAACAACAGCAGCATATAAAAAACCATAGGTCAGTTACAAAGGCGAGGCGCCTTGTTAAAAAGGGGTTAAGGATAGTGAGGTAAGAGAAGGGTAAATGATAGTGGTTAATCAGGTTTGGAACAGGGACATTGCCAGAGAGTATTGAGATGGGGTTTTAAGCTTTTTTTTGAATTGTAGAAGTGAGGGTTCTGAGGTGAGCATGGTCGGTAGGGAGTTCCACATTTTACCTACAAAGTTTGAGAATAGAGAATCCCCAGCAGAATTATTGGCTTTTGTAGTTTGAGCTAAGATCTTATTGGAGGAGGAGAAGATTGCAGGTTAATATAGGGGTGAATGATGTTTTCAGAGCTGGTGTTTTCTCTGGGTGATACAGTATCTGGTGAGCCGCTTTGAGTTGGTTGAAATGGAGTTGGCTGGAAAACTCTAACCACCCTAGTTGCTTCAAGTTAGTGCAGTGGTGCTAAAGGTGGAATTTGTGGCAAATCTAGCTACGATTGTAACAAGAAGCAAGTTTGTTAAGGGTTGTCTTGTTTAGGTTTGTAAAAAGGGGAGGCATAGAAAAGAGTTGATAGTAGGTGTGCACTGGCAATTGTAATTTTAGCATGAGGAGTGAGAAAGTGTTTTACTTTATAGAGAGAGCCAAGCTTTTTATTGACGGTTTTGATGGTAAGATTGAAATGGGTGTCAAATTTAAGAGTTATCAATGGTAACACCTAATAGCTTTGTGTGAGCTTCTAGTGATATAGTGATTCCATTGGAGGATGTAATAGAGAAGGTGGGAAGAGTCTTGTTAGTGGGTGAGAAAGTAAGTAGTTTTGTTTTGTTGGGGTTGAGAACTAGTTGTCGACTTGAGAAGCATTTTTCTATTAGGTTGAAGGTGTCTTGGGTTGAAGCAGTGAGGTCTGCCAGGTTGGAGGCAGTGCTGATGATAGTCGAATCATCTGCATATTGAATGCATGTGGCATGGGGGTGATTGTGGGCAGGTCATTAACAAAGATGGTGAAGAGAAGAGGGCCAAGAATAGATCCTTGGGGAACTCCAAGTGTAACAGGTAGGCATGTAGATAATTTGTCCTGCCATAGAACAGCCTGTTGCCTATTGGACAGGTAGGATTGGAACCATTTCAGCGTGGAATTGCTGAGTGATAGTTTTTAATGTATGGAGGAGTTGAATGTGGTTCACCATATCAAAGGCCTTGGAGAGGTCTAAGAAAAGAGCAGATGATAGTTTATTATTGTTTCTGAAGTTATTGATGGTATTAGAAAAGGATAGTAAGGCTGATGTGGTACTGTGATTTGGCCTGAAGCCATGTTGGGAGTTGGCTAGAATTTTATTTTTGGTGAGGTGTTCCATCAGTTGTTTGTGGACACACTTTTCCATAATTTTGGCCAGGTGGAGAGTAGTTATAGGTCTGTAGTTGGTTAGCTCTAGTGAGCTACCACCTTTATGGAGAGGAATAATGTGGGACATTTTCCATATGGAGGGATGAAGGCTTCTGACAAGGTACGGTTTATGATTATGGAGACGGGATAGGAATGGCCTCAGCTGCTTTTGCAGAAACTCAGCTGGGAGAAGGTCAGCTGCTAGCTTAGTGGGTTTTAGTTTTTAAGAAGAGATGTTATAAAGGATATGGGTACTGGATCAAGGTAAATAGATGATCTGATGTAGTTGTAGTATTCTGCTGGCATGGGTAGTGGAGTGGGCTGGTTGTTTGTTTGAATTGTGTAATAGGGATTGTATAGTTTCTGTGAAGAAACTATTGAATGTGTTAGCAATGTTTACAGGGCACTGTTGTTTGCAAGTTGTTGGAGTGGGGGTGGTTGCCTGGCCTGGGTGCAGGAGTTTGTTTAAGCCTGCCCAGAATTTTTGTGGATTATTAAGGTGTTTGTGTTGGAGGTGGAGGAAGAAGTTTTTTTTATCATTTAAGATCATTCTTTTAGTTTCATTTCTAAGTTGCCGGAAGGTTTGGTGGCAGTATGGGTCTTTAGAGGTACGCCATGTGACCCACATCTTGTTTCTAGATAGGATTTTGGATTTTGTTTCCTTAGAGAGCCATGGTGCGGTTTTGGTTTTAGTTCTAATGGAAGCATGGGAATCTAGAATCTTGAGGAAGGTGGTGTTGAAGTAGATAACTGCCTCTTCAAGAGGAAGAGACTTGAGTATTGTCCAGTTGTGGTTCCATTGAAATCTGTCCTTAAAGCAAGAAGATTGTTTAGATGAAGTTTTTTATATACTTTGACATTAGTTGTTTGTGTGTGTATATATATATATATATATATATATATATATATATATATATATATATATATTTGTGTGTGTATATATATATATATATTTGTATATATATATATATATATATATATATATATTTATATATATATATATATATATATATATATATATATATATATACACAGAGAGAGTTTTTGTACATATTTTTAATATATGTTTTGTATTCATGTAAGGTGATGTCATTATAGTTAGAAGTTATATAATTTATAATATACAATATAGTATTGTGCTCTTATGTGTTTTAGAGGCGTGGCATGATGCATGTATTTGGTCAGATAATAGTATATAGGAAGTGTTCTTTTCTTTTTTTAATATCTGATGAAGCAGTGTTGGAATATAACTGCGAAAGTGCTTATTTTGTTTTAATAAATACATTTATTTTTATTGGTCTGTGTTGCAGTTCGTATTTTTAGTTTATGGTGTAAGTCGTGCATTCCAGATACTATTTTTTACATTGGACTTGTATTTTGTATCTGGATTTATTCCTTTCCCGGTGGCTTGTTTGTCTGTTACAACTGCCTGTTGTAAAGTTTTAAAACTTTTTTTAATCACATCAGTCCTTCAGAATAGTCAGTTCTGCTAATGTTTTATTAGAAAGATTCTGTACCTTAAACTCCTCTATGTGCCCATTCTCAACATCCATCACTTTCAAGACTGCTTTTTGCTTTCTCGATAATACTTCAGCTGATTGTTGAATGTCCGGGCCTGGTTGTCCTATGTGCTGCTTCTCTTTCCTGACCATATTTGATACACTACTGGTGTTCCTTCTGACCTGTTTTTTTTTTATCTGCAAACTGGGCATGGTCTTCCTCCTACCTTCAGATTTCTTGCATCTTGATTCCAGACCTGGTTGATGTCTTCTGGTTACGCTTGCAGCCAAGCATAACAATGTTCTTAGAGTAGCTGTCTGTAATGTGGAAGGTTCTTCTAAAAATGTCATCATCATTAGCATGGGCAAGCCTCCTCCACAATTTCATTCTCTGCAGTTACTGTTTAGACAGACATTCAAGTGCACGAGGGAAAAAGTTGGGGATAGGTAGTAAGAAATTTGTGCTTTCATTAGAGTACTCAACCAGGTGATGAACCTGAGCATGACCAGGACTGGGTAAGGCACTGTTTGAGCTGGATTTTATAGCTTGGGAGTTTGCCATTTTTAGTTGTGTGGTGATGGTGCTCCAGAGTTTGGAGATGTAATAGGAGTATAGCAAGTCCCCTAATGAATCATGTGCCTTACTAGTGCTTATTAGAAATTTATCGCCAGAATGGAGGTCTCTTGTCTGGGTGTAGACAATGGTATGTTGTATAATCCAGGGCATTTTTCATGATAATATATCAGATTGTATGCCATAATTAGCTGAGAGTATGTTAGGTGGTAGTTGAGCTCTAGCCAATTTTGTTGTTTTAAGACTTAGCAGTGGTGGGGTTGGTGTGCAGTAATACTAGCAAATTTAGCTACGTATTCTGTTGTAATCGAAGGCTAGTTGGGATCTTATTGAAGAGCTTTTGTTTGTAAGAACAGGTGAGGCATACAAGAAGGTTGGAAGCAAATAAGATGAGGCTAGGGTTTTTCTTGCTAGATCTGTATGGTATTTGTTTGGAGCTGTAAAAGGAGACTAGTTTCTTGTAGGTCTTTAATTGTCTGAAGAATATATTGATCAGATTTAAGATTGCCATATATTATAGTCCCAAGTAATTTAGCATGTGGTACTACCTCAGTTTTAGTATTTGCATATGTAGCTAATCAAGAAAGATTGTATTTGTTTTCCTCAAGTAGACAGCAAATGTTGGAGGTGTGACTGGGAAGAAAAAGGTAATTGGGAACATACTTTCTGGGAGTGTAATGACTTGACAGACTTAAAAAAAATTCCCCGAAGACTACTCTGTCAGAAGTACTTGGTGAGCAAATTGGTATGACTAAGGAAATGCTTTTTTTTTTTTTTTTTTTTTTCGCTATGATACATCTGAATTGCCTCGACATAGTAAGGTCTTGCTGAGTCTAATTATGTTGGCTGCAAAAAAAGCAATCACTAGGAAAGAGAAATCAAAAGTCTAAACCAACTGTACTAGAAGTAGTGAACATAGTAACAGAGAAAAAACAACTGGAAATGGGATCTTTAAAAAAAAATGGGTAGGAGCAAAATACATAGGAAAAAAATGGAAATCATGGGACCAATACATGCAGATGAGGGTTAAAAGAAAGCAGGATTTGAATGAGCTATGTAATGTTTGACTGACAGTAACTAGATAGATTATAAGTGATATATAAAATTCAGTATGGTTTGTTTTTATTTCTATACATGTATGATTGCCTATGTCTTAAGTGATAATTTAATAAAAATGTTTCTTGTTTAACAAAAAAAAGATTGTATTTGATTGAGGTTATGTTAATACTTTGGGATGAAGAGCATCAGTTTTGTTTTTACTGCGATTGAGGAACAAGTCTGAATTTTTTTAACCATGTTTTAATTTAAGATGATGAAATTTGAGCGATTATTTGACTTTGGATATTATGGGGGCTGTGTATATTAAAGTTGAATCCTCTGCATTTTGTACATATGTTTGGTTGGTCTGTGGTAGCATCAAGCTTGTTTAAAAAAATATTGAAGAGAAGGGGTCCTAGTACAGCGCCCTGAGGGACACCTATGGTAACTGGGAAAGAGGAAGAGTATTGCCATTTGACTGCTTGATGCCTTACAGACTGAGAACTAAGGAACCATGTAAGAGCAGATTGAGAGAGACGTATTGAAGAGAGTTCAGTAAGTAAACGTTTGTGTGATGAAGTGTAAAAAGATATGGAAAAGTCTAGGAACACAGTTGATACTAGTTTATTTTTCTTGTGCTGGTTTGTAGTGTTGAAGTGGATGAGAGCAGTGGTTGCTCAGTTGTAGGATTTTAAGCCATGTTGCATTTCTGAGAGATTATTTTGAGTTTAGGTGATGTAAAAGCTGAACATAAATATTTTTCTCAAGAGGATTGCAGTGGGCATGTACTTATTAAACTCTGTAGATGTGTTGCCTTTGTGTCAGGGTATAATAGAGGATTTTTTTCCACATGGAAGGAATGTATTTATTTGGATATAGATCTATTTATCAGTATCAATACAGAGACTAGAAAAGCAATTGCCAGTGCAGACATTTTTAAGTAGTCCTAGGGGGTATTGGGCAGCAGCCAGGTTAGTTGGTTTTATATTGTGTAAAAGTTTTTTTTAATAGTGGAGGCTGAAGTCAAATAGCTGAGTACATAGAGTAGATTGGGTTTTCAGGAATTTTATATGTACCCAATAAGGCTGATTTGGAATTCTTTGAAGGTTTTGTCAAAAGGTGCAAGACCTTTGTCAGCCCTTCCATTTTAGCATTTTGGTGGGAGATTTTGCTTTAGTTCTAAACAAATGTATGGATAGATTATATGGTGGGGGGGGGGGGTCAAGCAGTGTTGAGAAGGTGGGTGGAGGTTAATGAATGGTTAGACACACACAAATTCATCCATTGGATACAGTTCCATCCTTTACAGAAATATTTCCTTGCAAGGCAGTAGAATTGACTTGATTTTTGTACAAAGATTCTTCAGATACACGGTGCATAGGCCCACTATTCATGAGTTAAACTTGCAAGAACACATTCCAGTTACTATGATTGAGGGAAAGGTGACACATAAGGTTTGGAAATGGAGATGGACACTTTAGATGGAGGTTTCCTTGTAACAGGCTGGAGTTGGGAACAAAGATAAGATATAATTCAGAGGAATGATACTTCAGAACTAGTATTTGATAGACAATTGTGGGAGTGATGTAAAGTTGCAATGAAAGGTATCCTGATGGAAATGGAGGTCTCTAAAGAAGGCAGAAGCAAAATACATGGAAGTTAAAACAGAGAGAAGTTAAAACACTTCAACGTTATAATCAAGTCTTTCAAAACCTTACAGATGGAGAGAAGTATGTTAGAAATGACAAAAGCAGAAGCTGAGTTAAGAGGCAAGGGCCATTTTTGTGGTTGAAGGGAGAGGGTGACCCAAAATGCATATCTTGGGCCTTTTTGAAGTGGGTGGGGAGTGCAGATTGCAACTGTAAGTACATAGTCCAGAGCCACGATTATAGAAGATCAGGAACTCGGGGAAAACTTTGCAGTTTTTTAATGCATTTGTATAATCCAAGAGAAGAATGCAGGGCAGATGAATGGAATTATACTGCCCCTCAAGAGGCAGTGTTAAATATTGGTGAAAGAGTAGCATCGAATAAACCCATAACATGTTTGGAGGTGTTAAAGGCAGTCACTAATCTGAGGTCAAATAAAGCTCCTGGTATACATGACTTCCCATGTGAGTTTTATAGGTAGGGGGAATCACTGTGGTTTGCACTTGCGTGTCTTTTCAGCTCAATTGATTTTTTGAAAGGAATACAGTCTTGAGCATAATCAAGTGATTATTACACTATTACCCAATCTTAAAGAAGGTATACATTCAGCAGGAGACTTTAGACTCATTTCCCAGATAAAGCTAGATTTGAATATCTAGGCCAAGGTGTAAGCCTTAGAATCTCTCTTACCTAGGCTGATATAGGAGGGTCAAAATAGATTTGTAAGGGCCAGAGATATTTCTGATAGTGGGATGGAGGATTTTGGGGAGAGCTTACAAAGCTAAAGACTCCACTTGTGTAACAGCCACTGGAAGTGGGAGGTGACAGCATTTCTTGAGTATGGCTATGGGAAGTGTTATGCAGGAATGATTCTTTTTATACATGAAAATATTTAAATTAAATGTAGTGGTATTTCCTCTGTAGGGGTCTGGAATATAGAAATTGTAGATACACATTTCTAAGATGGATAAAGGCAGTCTACCGTGTATTATCATTTGGCACACTGGTCAGTGGGGGCCTGTCAGAGCAAACTTTTGTAGAGAGAGGAACTAGATATGAGGTGCCCCTTCTCACTGGGATTGTTTGTATTGGTTATGGAGGAGCTTACCTTTTTGGTCAGGAAAGTCCTTCAGCAGCAACACAATCTGGATGGGACAATAACACTTTTCAGCTCTATTCAGATAATTGTATATTGATGAGTAATAAGCTTCCCAAGGGGCTTGTTGAGGTCTTCGATATGTTTAGTCTATTCAGTCTTTAGGTTTGAAATATAATGTCTTGATGTCTGTGATAGTACCACGTGAAGGGTTACAAAATGAGATTGATTCCAGTCTTAGAAGTGCCTAAATATCTAGTATTGAGTATAGGGAGGACAATCACTAATACGTCTGACTTGAATTTAACAGGTTTGGTAACTATGGTGAAGAGCTTGCTTCCTAAACTATCCAATTTCAAAATACATGCTGGGAAGATCCAGGGTATGCAGGTGAGGATTATGCCCCCATATCCTTTGCGCTAGGAAATATCCCACTTTCAGTAAAGCATCCTTCCTTAATCCGTTTCCAAGAGCTTATAGATTTCCCAGTGCTCAGTGAAAAGAGGAAGAGGTATTTCTGCCTGCATGCCATATGTCCCAAAAATGTCAGGGTGAGGACTCCCATATGTAGAATAGATCAGTTTATGCAAATGTTGGATAGGAGGAGTCTGGTTGGGAGAATCAAATGTGAATCCTCATACAGTGACCCAAATGTCTCAGAAATGTGAGGAAAGTGTTTATGGGAAGCTTTGTCTGGGACATGGGGCCTCTGTGCAGTATCTGGCATCATCCTGTCATGGGGAATTAAGTAGTGAAGAAAACCATAATTCAGTGACTGGACCTAAGAATTAAGGCCTAGGCACAACTCCGATACTCAGCCTTTTCCTAGAATTACGATTTTCTCAAGTTTGTGTGGACTTCGAACATGTAGATCAAGAATGGTTAGTGTATGATTTCTGCATATATATACATGTATATATAGATAAGGTACACACTGGAGAAGGTAAAAAGTTACCTAGGATATTCCCATTTGAAAAATGGAACAATCTGACCTTAGGTAATGCTGGGTTAATTTAGAAGGACATATGGGAAAAGGGCAGGAGCAATGTTTGTTGGAAAAAAGATGGGAAGAGCAAAAGGGGATCCTGCCAAAATAGATTGGGATCATGTATGGAATGCACCAAAAGAGCTAGAGCGATGGCTCAGGTGCAGAGACAAGTCAGACTTGTGTTTAGATGATACCTCAGCCTGAATAAGCAATTTCAGTCAAATATGAGAAAAGATGGAAGATGTCTGAGGTGTGAGCACGAAGGAGCAGACAGTTTGCATATGTTATCTGGCCCATACTCCTAGAGGAGTGTTTAGAATGTACAACTAGATTTGAAAGTTTGGATTTTTGGCATCTTCCCTGCAAGGTACCCAAGACCGTCACCAATACTAGAGGTATGGGGGGATCTGGCCAGTGTTATTAAATGTCTTTGTGATAGGCAGTGGAAATCAAGGGAGACATTTTTTAATGATGTCCTTATGATGGTCTGATCAGGGAACACTTGAGGGAGAATAGTATTTGTTTTCAAAGGAAAAGGATCGATGTTTGACATCCCAAGAGTATGAAGAGAACTTTCAGACAACTTTTATATAAGTATAAGTAAGGCTTATATAGTCATGATTGATGAAGCTTAGTAAGTTTATTAGAAATTGTTTTAACTTTTCGATGGGCCCTGCCTATGTTGAGTTTTTATATAGATAGTTAAATGGATCTTGTAAGTTGTATTTTTTTCTTTTTCAGTTACATGACTGGGCTTTCATGACAGTGTTAGATTTGTTTGTTCATTTTAAATTTGTAATGAAATTTAGTTTAAAAACAATTTCAGTGCACCAAATTATGATCAGTATCTGCGTAAGCTGATTTGTTACAGTTAGGGGAATTAGGTTCTTGTAGTTATTTCCTTAATGACATGACCTGTATCCTACTAGAATATCCCTTTAGAAATGTGCTGTTATCGCTTACATAAGCAGGTGTCTGCATATGTTGCTTGAAGGTCTTGTAACGTTCTTATTTCTTACATTTTTAGGGCTCAATGCCTTCAAAAGTAACTCCTCAACCTCTCTGGATCAATGTGATAAGGTTGGGGCCTTAAATTTGTGTGTGTGTATGTGTGTGTGTGTGTGCGTGTGTGTGCATTTTCTATATATATATATATATATGTATGTATAATATATATATATAAATATATATATATATATATATATATGTGTATGTGTGTGTGTGTGTGTGTGTGTGTGTGTGTGTACACACCCCACACACACATCCACATATAGATGCCTATATGTTGATGTTTCAGGAGAATTTTCTCTGTTCTTCATGGGGTCCACATAGAAAATTCCATTTATTTATTTATTTATTTGCAGTTGGTTTACCAGGATAGTTCATTGGGCCAAAATGAACCCGTTTTCAATGGAGTCCTGGGGAGAAAAGCTCCATAACAATCTCAATACAGTAGGTTATTAATGATAGTTATACAATGCAAAAAGTTCAAGCAAATAATTACAAAAAAGTTCAGCATACATTAGAAATTCTGCATACTTATGATGGATCATATAGATGATACAGACTAACAAAGTAACATTACAAAGTAATAAATAAAACTTTTTTTATTTAAAAATCCAAACATTTGGATGTATTCCACTTGCACATCCTACAGCAATCATATTTAGACAAACTTCTCCACCTGCTTCCTATATACTCAGTTTAGTCTGTCTGTGGCCAGACTCTCCTATGTCCATAAATCACCCCAAAGTGCTTTTCATGGGGCATAGTTCTACCCAGAGTGTCCTGTGTCCACACAGCCATCTTCTCCTTTTATCTTTGATACCTCTTTTTTTCTAGTGGTTATCCATCCCCAGCCCTATTTTTTATGTTAACATGAAAAATTGTTTTCTTGCAGTTTGTAACTTTGATGTGAAACTTCTCCACTGTATACTTCCCTCCATCAGTCGTACATTTCGTTTTTTGCTTAATATATGTTTTTGACGGTATCCCAACATCTCATTCATTGCTTCTGGCATAGTTCCTTTGCTGCCATAATATTTAACAACTATTATTTTAAGCATTTTTTTGCTTGGACCAAGTTAGAGTACTTGCATGCCCTTAGTTAATACTCACAGAACAATTGCACTAGGTCAGAATCACTTGACTGCAAACTAGTGGTGAGATGGATGAATAAATCACCAAAAACATTTTCTTCTTTTTTTTTTTGCAGGGAGACAAGTCCCCCGCATCCCCTGCTTTGGAGAAGCACCCCGAAACCTCCTGCTGCTTATGTTTACCACCTATGCAACTGCACTGCCTTGGGGTAAAGAGGGATCCCCAAGACAGTGCAGTCTTTGTTGGACCAACTCCAGAATCACAAATTAGTGACCAACGTTTTGAGCATCAGTCATCAGTGTAGTTGGCGCCAGTCACAGGCTAATTTGTTATACTGTGTTACTTGACAATCCTTTTAGTCATTCTGTTTTTGCCCCGATATGCTGATTCCCACTATCTTAATCCCCCCATTCTGTGTGAATAATTTTCATCTCTACACAGATTTCTGATAAGTATATGGACTGTCTCTTCCAGTTTGATCCTTTCTGAGGACTGTGGGCCTTAGATTTCGTGTTTAAGCCTCTAGTGTCTTTCTGCCCTTCTTTTTGCCATGCCCATTCAGCTGCTGCCCTCTGGCTGGCCAAATTACCTTTTTTGTGCCCTTTATTCTCTACTTCTCACAATAGTTTTCTCATGGGGTTGTACTGTTGCTTCTTTATCTACTTTGTCTTCAGTACTTCCTTCAAATAAATTTTGGAAGTGACAAATCTGCCATGTGTTTTGTTTGTTGTGGCATAGTATCCTTATGCTTTTTATCTGTTCTTTGGATGAGATGTTAAGCTAAAGGCCTTTTTGCTTGAGTTAGTGGTAGCTCATGTAAACAATCCCATGACACCTATCAAAAAAGAATAGAGGAAATGTCCTCATGCCCTGGCCAAATTTTCCATACTAGAAATACCACCTCAGGTCTCCTGGAAACATGCTACTAGCCAAGTGGGGAATAACTCCGTCAACAAAGTATTAATAAATAATTAACCCTGCATTCAGTAAAACCCATATACCACACATTCTTAGTGTGTGTACAACTTACTTAGTGTGTGTACAACTTACTTCCTTTGACACTTCTAGTTTGTTAATCTCTTGGCCATTATTTTGTACATCTTAAGTGTATTTCTCCTTTGCACCAGTGCAGTAGTGAAAGGGAGTCTTGATGGTAAGTTTTCAGATTAAGGTGCATGTCATTTTTGACCGTTCCAGTGAGAAGGTATTCAGCTGCTTGCTTCTTGTCCTAATATGTGATTGGGCTTTTACTGTCCACACTTTGTCCCTACCATTCTGGTGACTTTTAAAATATTTAGTGCCTAGTAACCTTCATCTCTTCACCTTACAGTTTATTTCTAAAATATATTTTTCACAATTTTTGCTTGTTTATGGAGGGATTCTAGCATTGTATATACTTCAACCCTTTAGGTAGACATATTCTCCAGTTTATTTATTCCTTAGGAAATTGTCAGTATAATGTAATTATTATATTCTTCTCACATGCATTTATTTCCTAGAATTGCAGCTGTTTGCCAATAGTTTTCTTAAATAGTTCCTGGAATACTGTGTCTGTTTGTACATAGATGATGCTTTGCTGTTTTGCATAGCATTTAGTGTGGATCTGATCTCCAGTCAAGCTCCTCTTTCAGAGCTGCAAATGTCAGAGAGATGAAAAAATTAGATTCTTACTATAATGGTAGGTGTAGACTTGCAATTCCGCCTTCATCACCATGCCTGCTTCTGTCATTGAGATGTGCTCTTGAAGAATCACATGGCATCTGTTGTTTTCTCTTGCTCCCCTTCACATCGGCTTAGAAAGATCTTGAGAAGTGTTCTTGTTCACAGTATTATTGGTGAGATGGGAGAGCCAGGTAATCTGAGAAAGTTTTAGATGCCTGTCTGTCCTTCTGGTTTTAGTGTTGCAGGTGATAAAGATGTCACTGCCAGTCTAGATCTGTCATTATGGTAAGTATATGATGTTTGTTTTCTTAGCTATGAAAGCCAGTAGTTACCTGGCAGATACGTTGCCTGTCAAAATTCACTTTTGGCATAAATTCATATTTATCTACACATGACAGATTCTAAAGGAAAGATGAAATATTTCAGTTAGTGAAAATATCTGAAACTGCATACCTTTATGCAGTTTCCCTGTGGTCTGCAGACTCCAGCTTTATCAACATTTAAATTGTAATAGCTATTTAAGTAGTACTATTAGTGTCTGAATAAATTGAACTTTGCCTGCAATGTAATACATTTCCTGAGGAGCTCTGGGAAAAGGAAAGTTTTTATTTTAATTTTCCCATGCAAGTTTGTGCAGCCTTAAAGGTAGTACATTAGATTTTTGAGGTTGGGAGTACAAAGGGAGCCCCTTGAATGTAACAGTGTTTGCATGTATTGTGATCTTTATGTTGCAGCTTTTAGGTACCTACAGTAATGTATGGTTAAGATGTTTATTTTAAGTTTTGCCATGCAGTAGCTCTTATTTTCAATGGATCATTATGAATCCCTCCACAATATAAAGATTTCTTATGGCTCATTGGTGGCATTGTCTAGAGCAGCAGTGACAGTTATCATCTGAAGCATACTTGTGTGAGGTCAGAAGATACAAGAAAGGATGAGATGGTTCAAGTCAGAAGCACTCTTCATATGGCATTTTAGATAAAACCATGACAAAAACCTGAAAAAGGGAACATTTCCAGATGTCCGGATGTTTACCACTCAGTAGTATCGCAGTCTGTCTGCAAGAAAGCCAAAAGCTTTCCATTTTCTTCCTTCAGCTAATATTTTATGTATCATCAGCGTCCTGACAAGAATGATTAGTAAATCTTCCTGCCCTCTTTGAAGGCATGTTTTTTACTTTTCTACCCATAAAAGATTTTGCAGCATAAAATGTTCTGCTACTTCATTATATCTAACAGTTTTGATATGAACATCATTGCAAAAATCACAATAGCTCATACACTTTATGGCACTATTCAGGCAGGATGTCTGAAGGAAGGATAGTACTTGAGAAAATTTATTGGGGCCTAACCTTT
Organism: Protopterus annectens; assembly: GCF_019279795.1. Classification (NCBI taxonomy): domain Eukaryota; kingdom Metazoa; phylum Chordata; order Ceratodontiformes; family Protopteridae; genus Protopterus; species Protopterus annectens. The sequence goes on from NC_056745.1 coordinate 462,112,815, forward strand.
TTATTCAGGCTCAGGATACTTCTTTCCTGGTATTTTATGTAATAAGTCTGTAAATGCTTTCACAACACCATTTCATTCCAGAGCATACTAGCCCTGGTTAAATCCTACAACTTCAAGGCTTTTACTGTTTTTCATTTACATTAATTCTTTATATGAAAATAAAGCAGGCTTATCTTTTATCATAAAGTGTAATAAACATTTTCGTGCCTTTACATATATTTACAGATGTTTTGCAAGATGTTTTGTATTTGTTATATGTGGTGTACAAAGTTTGGTACTTTTTAACTTGTATATTCAAGGTTGTTATTTAAAAGACCATTTCCTTATATAGATACTGTTGGTGGGTCTTTGTAGTTAAGCCTTCTTTTTAGATATTGTGATACTTTCCCATATTATGGGAAATAAGAAAAATTATCTGGTGTTTGTATTCTCCATTATCAAATGTAATGGTGTAGTAATATTTCTTCTGTATTTAGTTTAGAAAATTTACTACTTTGATGGGGAAAAGTAAGTTACCATTTGTATGCCACTTGTACCAGAAAATCTTATTTTTATTGTATACAACTATAGGGATGGATAATTTAAATGTGTTTCCACCTTACAAATTCTTGGAAATAGATGTATTACTGCTTGGGAATGTATGCAAATAATGATTGTTATTGTGTTATTTTGTCTTGAAGATGTACAGTCATATAAGGTACTAACTGTAACAATAGGCCATCAGAGAGAAGCCACTGTAACAGTAAAGCTTCCTATTTACTTAGTTATTTTAGAAATTTACTGAATTGGCAAGAAAACTGCGGTGGTGCTGCTGCGGTAGCATTGTCGCCTCACAGTTAGACATTGCCCGTTCGATTCTCAGAGCGTCTTCTGTGTGGCGACATGCATGAACGGGCGTTCCTTCATTGAAGGTTGTGCGTTAGGCCCGGCAAGCTGGCACGTAAAACTCTACTGCCAATCATTAGCAGACCGGAGTTCCGCTGTGGCGACCCCTAACCGGGAAAAGCCGAAAGACACACATAGACACACACACTGAATTGGCAAGAAAGGCAAGTGATTTGATTGACACACTTTATTTACAGTAATTTTAGTAGTTATTGGTGATCTTTTGGGAAATTCCTTATTTAACTATAAAATGAAAAAAGTTATTTGTTGCAAGTTGCGGACTACTATTGGTTACAGTTTCTGAAAATATATAAAATGTTCCAATTTTTGTAGCAGGTCTTTCACTCTTAAGGTTTTATGTAGTTGCAGCTATGATACAGAAATGGCTGGCTATATTATTTAATAGGATAGTATTCTTACCTAATACCTTAGAAAATATTTTTTTATTTGCTGCCAGATGTTATTGATGATTTTATTTGTGGCAAATTAGCTACTGTTTTACTAAGTAAAAATATTTCTTATTGTTTGTACATGAGAATTTTCCATATGTTGTGGCATGTTGGCTACTATTTGTAGTAAAATACTTTCATTTGGACTACAATAGTAAATGTCGTTCTTTACATTAGCCCACTGCTATGTTATTCAAAGTTAAAATTTTATTTTTTTATTACAGCTAAACAGATTAGGAAAGTTTGCTTTTTGTGTACACTTCTGGTTGTATACAGATTAGTGTGTGTAACATATATATATATGTGTGTGTGTGTGTGTGTGTGTGTGTGTGTGTGTGTATATATATATATATATTTTTTTTTTATTTACTATATATATATATATATATATATATATATATATATATATATATATATATATATATATATATATATATATATGTGTGTGTGTGTGTGTGTGTGTGTGTGTGTGTGTACACACATGCATAGCTTTTGAGATAAGAATTTGCAAGAGCAGAACCTGTGTCAGTTCCTCACAGTATATGTTCCACTAGTTAAAAGAAATTCTGGCCATTAAACAGGACACCTAAGATAGGTGAACCCAAATATTATAATTTACAGTGACCCATTCCTGAAGCGTGTTATGCTAAGTGCTTCCCAAAATCATATTTTATTGCTCTCACATTCAACCGTGTTGCAGTGTCATAGTCCATCCTCAGTCTTCACAGCAAGGTGAAGAGTAGATTAGTCACCTTTCATTATAGTGCTCCACAGACGTATCAGAAAAATTTCCCCTAATTTGGCTTACCTTTAAGCTGTACCCACTAAACACACCAGGCAAGGTAAGGGGGTGGGTTAGTGTAGCAACTTTAAAGAATTCTGTGTCTACAAGGTTTCTGCTACTTCACCATAACCACTTCCACCAAACCCCACCCCTATGAGGGCTGGAGGCTCTCCTTTAGGTGGTAGGGGGGTGAAAAAATCACAGGAAGGTAGATTACATCTGCAGCAGGGCAATCTACATAGTAGCACATGGCACGCAAACTACATCATTGTTCTTGCATTCTTCAGAGTTGCTTCCATTTTCAGAAAAGCTGAATTTTGTCGCTATGGCGTCTGTTTTTATAACATAGAGGTTCACTTTCTGATGAATGAGCCTTTTTAGCTTTGCTAGAGAACATGCTGAATTGCAGTTTCTTGTATAATTTCTGATTTTTATGTCAACTCCAAACTGAATAGGCCCTTTCCACTGTGTGTGTTCATACAGCAAGCTAAATGTCAAGACTTTGCTGCTTGCTCTTAATGTATACCAAATGGTGCACTCTTGATTGTGTTGAAGTGCTTTTAGCTGTTTGTTTTGTTTGACCTTGTAGAAAATGCACACAGGTAATAAAACACTCAGTCACCAAATAGATGTCCAGGTCGTTTTTTGTTTCAAGTGTACTGAGAATGTTTTGGTGCTGTGTTGTAAGTAATTGTCCTACTCTTGCAATGCTGCTACTTTCAGAATGCAGTAGCAGATATAATGATGTAAGGTGAACCATAATGTGTACATTCATAAGTACCATTGAGTGAAGTATTCTTTTTAGATGTTATATTTTGATGTGTTTGTGTGTGTGTGTCATTTCTCAAACATTTTTTTTTTAAATTCCTTAGATTACCAACTTTCTTTCCATTTCTGGAGTGATGTTTCCAAAATGTGTCCCAGAGGCAAATATTCCCAGTGGGAAAATGTAGTCATTTAAATGGAAGATATTTTGGAAAATCTTATGAAGAATGTAGCATACTCTTCCCTCTCATCTTTTACAGTGGTACATTGCCACATTCCTCCACTGCTGAGTTTTCATCTGCTGCAAACATATTGTGAGCTGTAAATGAGCTGTTTGAATGTAAAATAGCAAATAATTTGAGTATTTCTGGCAGTGGCAGTTTATAGCTCCCTACTTAGATGACAGTGAAGGGTAATTATTCATTAATATTGTGATCTTTTTTTCCTTCTTTATGTTGTTGAAAACCCTGCTTCATGCAATGTAGATATTTTTTTGTTCACCTTTCTCAAGTATTTGTTTTAGTTTCCTTGTTCTTAGGGTAGCCTGAAAAGTTGTGCTTACCATATGAGGCACTTCCTCCATGCTGCAGTCTGTTTCTTTTGAAACCACTATGTTTTATCCTCTTGAGTCACTTTGACAAGACATGCCTTTTCCCTCTCTGGACCATGAGTCTCTGCAACCAGCATTTCCTTCTGGTTGTCCACCCAGCAGTATTTTCTGTATCCAATGCTACTGCAAGATTTATAATTTTGTTTCCCTCTTTTTCCATTCTGTCTTGCTAACATTTGGAGCAGTATTTTATGGCCATATTTTGTCTGTTCATTGTGCTTGCTTAAATATTGTCATTTTTGTTTTTATTTTGTTACTTAAGTGGATGTGTAACGTGTTCTGATTCTAGCATGAAATGCTCATATTTTCTCCACTAGGGTTTCAGCAAAGCTTCTGTGATTATAGGAACTTGGATTATATACAGAGTATTTGAGAGGTCATCTTTAAGATGTGCTGTTCCCCAGTTATTAAAAATGGCAACTTTAAATGTTTTAAGACTCGTTCCAGCAACAGGTCTAATAAATTCAGCTTTAACTTCTACTGTTTTAAAAGGTGTTTTTCCATGCAACATGCCACAGGTCATTATCTTTTTGCTGTGAAGATTGGATGGCTTGCTGCTCTTCAGTTCAGTCTGTTAGGATACCGTTTAATTTTACTATAATTTCCCAGTTGCAAATTGTGGCTCTACACAGACTTACTAGTGCAGTGCTATTTGTTTTCATATGTTGCTTTGATGAGCAAAGTCAGGTCATTCCTGGCTTTGCATCATCAAAGCAGCAAGTGTGATATAAAAAGTAAAAGTAATCCACAAGAAATGTCTGTGCAAAGCCACAATTTGCAAGTGGAAATTTCAATAAAATTAAATAAAATAATATCCTAATGAACTGAATTGAAGAGCAGGAAGCCATCCAGTCATCTCAAAAGGAAGAACGAAAACGACCTGCAGTTAAATGCAAAAATTGTTACACATGATCTCATTTTCCATCTTTTGTCATCCTTTTAATAAAACATAAGTTAAGTATGCTGCAGAGTTTTATGCTGAAGTTCACAACGTTGTATAGATATGCTCTCTCTCTCTCTCTCTTCTCATGCTTTAGGCTGCGCAAGAGATTGATAAATTTAAGGCACAAGTAGCAGTTCTGCAGAAGGAAGTGCAGGACATCCAAGTCCAACTGAATGCTGCTGAACAAACGAAGAAGGTTCTGGAGCAGAAGTAAGAACAACTGCAGTAATCACAAGAGTGGTGTACAAAGAGAAACAAGGCATTAAAAGTTTGATGGCCCATGCATTACATCAGCCTGATAGATTGCATGTTCATAAAATCAAAAACAAAAAAAATGCATTAAAAAATGTTTTGCAGAGGACAAGCCACCTATAACCCCATGTGGATATCTGTGTCTCCCATATCCCTGCTACTTTATACATGCCAGCTCCAAGTTCACAAAGTGGGGAGGGGGGCAATATTACTCCACTGTTAGCAGATCTTACACAAGCACATAGCCCAAGCACCATTTCATCAGTTGTCAAAATGGAAATGGATCAAAAGAGCTAAAAATTCTCACTTTGATAATTGCAGCATACAACAAAAATAACTGCACCCATAGAGTGATACTCAGCAGTATTGTATTGGAAATAAGTAACTACGCCATGTTAGAGTTATTACAGCTGTGGCGTAGTTTTACTAAGTTGAGGATCATGGTAGAGAACATACCTGTCAGCATGTGTGTGGAATTACAAACACAGAAAATACGATGTATTTGATCACCCTGTTGTGGTTTTATTGATGCTTGACACAGCCAGGTTCATCTGTTTTGTTAACTTTTGCCTAACTTTATCCCAAGTTATGTCTTCAAATATTTCTAATTATATTGTATGCAGAGTGATTGTTTTCTTGTAATACACATGTAACATGTAGTTTTGTACATGCCAAAGCATAGTACTTCTTTAAGAATGTCTCTCTCCATTTAATTGCATGTTTTGCTGCTTTAATATCCTGGCATCAAAAAGTGCTTGCAAAGGCAAGTATGAATGATGTGTTTTGATTCTAGTCGTGTGGCATGCGAGCAAACCGGGTATTAACCGTTTTGTTTTTGCCATTAACTACAAATCTGATTACAGAGAGCAAATGTTGTAGATTGCTGCTTGTTATGTTTTGTTGTCTGTTTTTAGTACTGCACCATTAGGCATCAAGCCATTGTAGATCTTTGTATAGTGATCATGCGTTTTGAGAAGCCCATAAACAGGTAGATCAAAGGATTCCTTCAGTGGTTAAGGTCTGTAATTTTAAGTGCCTGTCTGGTGAGCTAGAGTTGCCTTACTTTAATTAAGGTAACTTGGGGAGAGTCATAAAAAAAAAAGAAAACTGTTCTGTCTTTGTCCTAGCCATTGTGTAGCCAAGTAAAACATAAGCATACATGCTCACAAACAACATAAAGGTGCCCAGTCCCACACACCATCAAATTTACCCAGTTCAGGACAATGGTTGGCACACATTCTGTCAGAGTCCTCCCCAAATCAACATAGTACAGTTTATGAGGTACTTGTCCTAGGCTTATAACTTTATAATACAGACACCTGCAATGTTAAGAATATGTACTGGCATCCTCTTTGCTCAAGTTAAGTTTGTGTTCTTAAGTTATAGCTATAGCCTTCTGGACATAATTCATGTCTTATGATCTTACAATTTTTGTTTTAAATTGTGAACTTGATGGTGACCTGATTTATGAAGGCAGAATTTCAAAATTGCTTTGTGTTAGTTACCAAGAGAAATTGTGTGGTGTATGTAAGTTACTGTAGATGTAGCCTGGCATAATTTTTTTCAAAGATGGATATAACACATTGTGTGTGTTTTATTTAATACATATGCACACGTGAGCACACACAGATATATAGATTTTATAAGTAAAAGTGCAATTTGTTAAGAACAGTTGACTGAGTAATAAAAATGTGTACACCCGCAAAGAAGATATTTGTATTGGCAGATCAACTGTAGTCATACAACCAAGTGTGACTTTATAGTTAAAACACTACATTCAGAGTAGTTAGTCTTAAGGCTGTGCTTCAAAAAAAGTGCAGCAGTGCTGTAGCAGGAGATACTGGAGTAATGCTTACCTTTAGAGAATAGGAGAAAAGTACAGTTATGCAGGTTGAACTTAACATAATAGTAGATGTTCTAATGATCACTGCTGCAGTAGTCTTAAGCTATGTGGGTTAAAGCTGGGCAGCTTCCAAAGCTTCAGGGCACCTTCATGCCATACTGTCAGGCAGCTTGAGCTGATCAGACTAAAAGAAAAGTTTGGGCATGAAGCACTTCATAGTTTTCTTGTCAGCAGAGAAGAGGGAGGCTGAACCCTGAAAGGACAATGATAGGAATAAAAAAATAAATGTCCATACCTTGACATAAAAACACCCCAAAACAAGGGGGATGGAGGGAGGGAGCAGTTACTGCAGCAGTGACTGTTACAGTAAATTCATGTTTCATATTGGTCACTGCTGCAGTAGCGTTAGCTATAATGGCTAAATTACTTTAGCTAACTATATTTGAGAGGTGGAAGGAGAAGGTTCCAGGAGGCCCTGGAGAATGGCCCTGAGAGAGATTGATCAGGATCTAGAGAAGGACTCAGTCTTATAGTGTTATGTAAAAGTATGCACAGAGAACCAAGTAGCAGTTTCTAGAATCTAACACTTTCCAAAAACCCATAGATGAACCAAGGCCCTAGTAGAGTGGGCCTCAACTCTGCCTGGAATAGATTTGTCATGGTGATTACAACAAAAGGTTATAGCTTTAGACAACCATTTATAAATAGTCTATTTTGGCACAGGTTGTCCCTCCTTACCTTCATAAGAAATTAACAACTGAACCAAAGATCTAAAAGATTTGGTCAAAATAGTGCCCGCATTGTCTGTAGATAAACATGGTATGTAGTAACCTTTCTCATGGAGATAGTTTGGCTTAAAGTACACTTGGATGCCACTTTAGGCATAAAAGAGGGATTATTTCTCAAAAAAACCCTGTCCCTGTGGAAAATAAGATAGGATTGACCCCCATAAGAGCTTACAACTCAAACACCGTCTTGCAAAGTTCAGAGCAACTATAAAACTGTTTTCCATGTTAAAAACCTCAAGTCAGCCAAATTAGCTGACTCAGATGAAGCAAATCTTAGCTTCTCTAACACAAAAATAAGATCTCACAGAGGTACCACCGGTTTACTTGTAGGCCTGCTCTGCAGTCCCCTTTCAAGAACATTGTGACATTATTTCCCCTTGAAAGAGTGGGATCCATGGACAGACATGCTGAAATGGCTGCTAAATGAACCCCTTGCTAGAGAAATAAGAAAGGCAATAGGATAGTAACTTACACAAATATTCTGAAAACAGAGAACAACTAGCCCTAAGTGGGTGCTGGTTATGTTGTTGGCACCAAGTAGAAAACTTTTTCTAATTGCTAGTATATGATTTTCTAGTGGCAGATTTTCTTGCCTCCATTCATACCTGTTGCACATCCTCAGAAAACGGGTGTCTAAAAGGAATTAAGCTCCTGTCATCTGGGCAGTCGAAGATTCTTTGTCACATCAGACACTCCTGTTTTATTGTGAGTAGATCCATTCTGTAAGGAGGCCTGTGGTAATTGCCCCTAACTAGTTCCAGAAGAAGGGAGAACCATGGTTGCCTGGGCCAGAAGGGAGTCGCCTCACTGATGATCTGGGATTCCTTCTGAATCTTCAGAAGTAGCCTTTATACTTTTGGAAAGGCATGCAGGAACATTCCTGTCCAAAGAAAAGGCATCTCTCTTCCAGACCTTCTTGCATGGAGTCCTGGGACAGAATTTTGCTATGTGATTGTTCAGAGATTAGGCAAACAGGTTTACTTAAGGAACTCCCCACAAAGGAATTAAATCATGGACGTTCCTGGTCCTGCTTAGCTTGTCTGCCACACGGTTTTGCTCTGATTGAATGTAGGATACGTGTAGAGTGAGATTGTGCTGTGAAGCTGTAGCCCAAGCTAACATGGCTTGTCTGCAAAGGTGGTATGACCTAATTCCCCCTTGCATGATGATGTACGACTGTGATATTGTCGGTGACTACTTGAAGGGACCAGAGATTATTCAAAGAGTTGAATGCCTTGCTCAGCCAAGCATCTCCTTGATATTTGTATGCTTGCATCTGTCCTTGGAGTCCCACACCCCCTGGACAATTTTCCCTCCTGAAACTACTCCCCAAGCAAAGTCTGAAACATCTGTGGTGACTGCTTTGAAGCAGGGAAGGAGAAAGGGAGACCTGTATTTTAAGGATATTTGTTCCTTTCCAAAAGATTTCTCTTGTAATAAACCCCAGTACTAGGATGTGGAAAGATAAAGGATGTTGATGATTGAACCAAATTGATTTCAGATACCAGTGCATCATTCTCATATGAACTCTTGCCAGGGGTATCACGAGAATTGTAGATGCCATAAGACCCAAAATTCTGCATATTCCCCTACAGTGACTAAAGTCTGAGTGGAAAACCTTTGAAATAGATATAAAGATCTAGTTCTTCCAGTGGAAGAAAAGCTGTTTGAACTGAGGTGTCTAGTTGACATCCCAGGAGCATAGATTTGTGTGAGAGAGTCAAGAAATTATTTTGAATGTTCTGTTGAAATCCAAGCTTATGCAGTAGATGTCCTACCTCAGAGAGAGATTCTTTAGATTTTGAAAGAGACTGTACAAAGATAAGAAAATCATCTAAAGATTGAAAAATGTGGATACCCTGTAGCCTGCAATGAGCTGTAATTGAAGCAAGACACTTTGGACTATCCACTGCACCAAAAGTGGCCAAAAAGGGTTGTTGTTGTTTGTCTTTCGGCTTTTCCCGGTTAGGGGTCACCACAGCGGAACTCCGGTCCGCTAATGATTGGCAGTAGATTTTCACGAACGCCAAGGGGCCAACTCGACATTCAACCTTCAATGAAGGCACGCCCATTTACGCATGTAAGGCAAAAAAAAAAAAAAAAGGATAATGTAATCCAAAGACAAAACAATTTTAAGAAACATCTGAAGCCTGGATGAGTAGGGATGTGGTGATTATCATCTTAAGTCTAGTGTTACTAGGAAACTTGAAAGAGGAGGAAAAGGGAGCAAGCGGTAAAGTGACATTTTGAATTTGGGCACGATCACAAACAGGTTTAGGAAAAAAAGACTCAGAACTAGTCTTTAAGCATTTTTTTCTTTGACACTAGGAAGATCCTTGAATAAAACCCCTTCCCCACCTGGGAAGGAAGAACTGGTTCTGTCATTCCTTGGGACAGCATGTGATGAAGAATAGGTGGAAACAGTTTAATAAAGGTATATCTGCGGTGGTGATGCTGCGGTAGCGTTGTCGCCTCACAGTAAGATGCTGCCCTTTTCGATTCTCAGCTAGAGCGTCGTCTTCTGTGGAGACATGCGTGAATGGGCGTACCTTCGTTGAAGGTTGTGCATCAGAGCTGGCAACTCGGCACGTAAAAATCTACTGCCAATCATTAGCAGACCGGAGTTCCGCTGTGGCGACCCCTAACCGGGAAAAGCCAAAAGACATAACAACAACATTAAAGATACTTAAAAATAAGAAAGGAAAGTAGATGGAAACAAGAGTCTGCTCTACAGGATGAGGAATGACCCCCACTGCAATTGAGGAATTTCACCAGCTGCGTAACAATCTGTTGCCAAAGAGAAAAATGGAGATTCAGACTAACTTGAAGAAAAAAAGGGGCCAGGATGGGAGGTGTCACAAGTTCTCTTGAATAGTCATTCAGACCTGCGGGACACTTCCATAAGTCATTCAGACTTATGGAGCTGCCCTTGGTTTTGGAAGTTTGAGAGTTATTTTTGGAACCCCCTTGTCACTTCTTCAGCATCTGTTTAACTGAATTCTGTTGAGGCTGTTTATTCTGTTTTTTTTTTTTTGCTAAAATTGGAAGAAGAGAAAGAAACTCCCTGGGTAATGTTTCCAGACTTGAGAAGAATATTGGAAGAATGCTTCTTGCTAGATTGTTAGGGGTGTCCTTCTCAACATTTTACAGGCATGAACGATCTTGTCCTGAGATGTGGCTTGGTTTATTGGCTGGTGTTGTTGCCTTCTGTTTGTAGGTCTGCAGCCTCAGGACTCCCAAGTGTTGGTTTTCATCTCTGTCTAGTGAGGGTTTCTGCTCCAATAGTCCATCTCCACAGATGCTTGAGGTCTGTCCCAGGCAACAAACCTGGGGTTGCATCCTAGGGAGTTAGTACCACCTTTTCCCACACCTGATTGTCTTGGTATTCTATCTGCTGGAAGCTTATGGCTGTTCTCATTGACTCTCCTCCTTAAAACATTTGGATTGTGGTTGACCCAGGTGAAGGAGGAACTGTTGAGTGAGCCTTCACCAAAAATTAAATAATACCGAGGCAGTAGGAACTGGAAGGTCATGTACTTATTCGCAAAAAAAAAAACGTCAAGCGCTTTCGTCACCAAGACTTCATCAGAGTTCACTTCCACTATACCATTCCTCTTTTATATGTATAAGGTACATAATTACATATTAATTATCTCATTAAAACCAATTAACTTGTTAAAATAAGCTCTGTATAAGATACATTCAAATAAAAATGTGTATATAATATAAAACACTAACCACAAACAATCACATTACACTTGCAGTTGTTGCAACTTTAAAACAGGTAAAATAGAACAACTTTCATTAAGCCCTGGTAGGTTTGTAGCATTTAGCAATAATTGCCACTTTAATTCACATTTGTTCAAATGTTCCTCTATAATAATGCCCTTTTCATCCCTTTGCACTTGTTCCAAAAAAAAAAGAATTTAAAAGTGTGACTGGGGCCCAAAACTGAATGCCTATACAAAGCATTAGTATTCTTTGTAGTGTGAATGTCTCTCGAATGCTCATTAATCCCCTCTCTTATTTTTCTACTGGTTTTTCCCACATAAAATGCCGGACAATTCCCACAGCAAGCAATATAAAAAACTTCCTTAGTTTCACAATTATAGTGTTTCTTAGCCTTTTAGTTTTTACCATTAATATTAATATACTCCTTATTCAGTAAATAGGGACACTGGGTGCATCTACCACATTTAAAAACACCCATGGGTTGTCCATTATTTTAGTTTTTGGTTGTTCTAATAACTGTTTAATACATCTACCTTTCCTAGAAACACTAGTCGGTTTTTCACCCACTTTATCTGTTTCCTTACTACATGAAAAAATTACCCAATTTCTTTCCAATATTTTGATAATCTCATAACCATCTAAAGAAAAGGTAGTAACAATTTTTTCTTCCGTGGTTTTGTTTGAATTACCAATCATTAGCCCTTCCTCATTGTTGTTGCCTTTGCTATCCAAATGGTCTTTATTATTGCCTAATAAGGGCTTATATATCCCATTTTTTTCTTTTAACTACCACCTCATTTCTTATTTATCTTAAGAATTCCATAGGATAACCCAAATTTTTAAACTAAGAAATCACATAATCACATTCCTTCTCAAAAGTTTCATTTTCTGTAACCATTCTCACTACTCTTATTGTCCTTTCACTACTGCCTTCATTTGATGCTTGGGATGCCAGCTCTCATAGTGAAGATAGGTATTGGAGAAAGTAGGTTTTCTATAAATATTAGAAACCTATCTTTTATGTCATTAACCAATTGGACATCCAGAAATACTATTTTATCTACATTAATGGATATGCGGATGTCAAAAAGTCTGTAGTACTTGTAATATACTCAAAAACATTCTTTCAACCTTTTTTTCTGTGTCCACCCATAAGATAACTAATCATCCAAAAAATGTGTATAATAGGACCAGGAATGTGCAAACCTACTTCCTAGAATAAATTCATTTTCCCACCAGGCCATTCTGCTGCCTCGGTATTATTTAATTTGTATTTTTTATTTATTCCTAGTTTGTTTTTTTATTTGAGCCTTCACCAAGCCAGTGGCCCAGGCTCAAGACATTGGTTACTTTTGTTCATTTTTTTTACAGGATCCTAAGTTGTTGAAGCAGCTGTTCTGCTGCAGGAACTTCATTTGTTTGCCAGGACCTGGCCAGGCACACATCTATCCTTGAGATGCGTGGACCTTACCTGGCTCAGCTCACAATGTGTGTTGATCATATGCTTTCACTTTCACAAGTCCTGATGTGATTTGACCCCTAGAATCGCCTTTCTTGTATAGCTGCTGAGAGGGTCTGAGTGTGTTGAGGGTCTTTGATTTTGACGTGAATAAAGCTGTAGAATTCCTTAGATCCTCCAGCCCCTAGTGGGACAGAGAACCTTTTAAGTAGGACTTGTTTCTGCCCTTGCATGGTCTGACTAGTGTTCTTTGTCCCCGAGCTCCATGGTCATCACTTCCTTGGTGTTGGCCTTTATTGACGATATCACACACACATAAGCATGTTTACTGTTCTGCTAGTCTGAGAAGGGCAGATGCCCCCTTATCATCCCTCAGCAGAATAAAGTGAGACTTTCTTCCACCACACCAAGACTGGCTTCTCACTGCTCTATATGGGTGCTCAGCATTCCTGAAACTCATGCCCCACTCCTGCCTAAATGTACGATAGTGGGAAAGTGTATTCCTCTGCCATGTTGGGCCTTTGAGTCCCCCAACTGTACATATCACCTGTTAAGGTTACATGCTCCTTTGATAAAAGGAGTATTGTCTGCTCTAGAGACCTTCCTTAAGTCTGTGTTTTGGAGGATGTTATGCCTTCACCATGGAGATTACTTAGCTGATGCTCAAGGTGCTTATCTCCATTTGATGCCCATGCCAAGAGTCTGCAGGTCAAAGTTTGTGCCTGCGTTGCTTGTTTTCATTTGTTTTCTTTGGGGAATATAACCTCTCTTGCCTTTTGCTGGTCTCACCATTTCACAGATCTGAACTGTTTAGGAACTTCAATGTCTACTTGTATCCTAACTTTTTGGTTGGCTGTTTTGACCATTTTTTCTTGCTGCTTCAAATGCAGGAGGACAACACCCTATAGATGAATTAGGTAAAAAGCCAGGTCTGCCCATCTTGGGCCTGCTCTGGGTCCAGCAGGATTCTCAAAAGAGCTTTTTGCCTGCAAACCCCCCCTCATATAGTCAGGCTCCTTTAGGTATTGACGAGGTAGTAGGGAGATAGTTTGAGGTTCCCCAAGGTGTACTGCTTCTGTATGGCTTAAAGTGGAGGACTGTTTTATAGTGTGGCTTCTCTTTCCTGCAGTTCTCTTGTCCTGCAAGATCTTAGGAGAGCTGGGAAAGCTAATCTGGACACCCTTTCTCAGCCTACAGTAGAGCCTGCCACTTTACCTTTAGAGTAGGAAAAACAGAAAATTCAAAGATATTGAGTCTTGCAACCATTTATACCTTGCCATTACATGCCTTTAGACCGTATCCCCTGTCTTAATGAGGGCCAGGCCAGTCTAGCCCAGGGTGAATTTGCAAGTACGTGTCCAGTAACCTATGTCCTGTTTGACGCAGGATAGTGTGTCACAGTGCCTACTATGCAGGGGTGAGTCTGTTCCAAGAGGTGGGAGAGAAGCAGGATCATGTACTTCCCCTGACCAGGAACACAACTTGCCCTCTGAGCTTAGTTCCTTTACCTAAACACTAAGAGGGTCTATGTTACACACTGTTTCTTTCCTCCCTCCAGATTGATTATTTTCACTAAAGTACCCTGAATGAGTTACCCTGTCTCAAACTGGGTAAGAGACTATATGAGGTCTCAGCCATAGAACCACCCAAGTGCACACTGTTGACCAAAGCATGATTAAAGTGCAAACCCTATCTTAGAGATTTCTGGTATAGCAGTATCCTGCCTAAGATTTCAAGGGACTGTGCATTGGGACCCCCTTAATTCCACTAGGAGATGTCTTTAATGGAGGCTGTTCTGGAGCCCTTCTGGGCCCTTTGCTTGTAATATTTTTTGCTTTGGGATGTGGCTTCTTGCTCCATGTTGGCTGCCCTTTCGCTTTGATGAGTTAACTTCATCCAGGCTGTCCATTTGAGATTGGGGGTGCCTAAATTATACTTGGTGTTTGATTGCTTTTATGCTTGCATGTCAGCTACGTAGCTGCTTCCGTCATCCACATCATGGTATCTTAAATGAGTTGGGTTAGATCCCAAATTTAGCAGAATCATTTGAACTTATTTTCCTTCCTTCTATAGCTCTCATCCCCTCTCACAAGAAGAACCAGCTGTGGTGGTGGTCTATCATGGCAGTGCATTTGCCCCTTCCAGCCCAATGGCTGTTTGGTATATTTCATGCTTATTGGTGTCTCTTTTTCCTCAACTTGGCAGAAGGATCTTTAACTAGATGTCTGAAAAAGGAAAAGAGAACTTGGTGCTCCCTTCTCCTGGCTGGGAAACCTTTCCTCATCTTTTGAAATTGCCTTCTGGATCATAGGTTCTCTCTTTGCTCATTCTAGTGATTTGACCCTGTGTTCAACCTTTTGTGGTCACCACTTGAACCCCTATCTGTTCTCAAGGGAGGAAAAGATGTTGAGGATGGTCAGGTTGAATAGATGAGAATGGGGCACCCCACAGATATAGCCTGTCAATTTTCCTTTAAGATGGACTCTCTCCTCTTCTTGCAGTCTCTGGATTTGAAAGAAAGTCTGTATGATTCATTGAGCCTCCTTTGAAGGTTCTTTTTCCTTATTGTTCCATGGCACTTGCTGACCTCAAGGGCATAATTGTATGCATCTGTTATCTTCTAGTAGCTCAGTGTGTATGCAAATCACACTTTCTTCTTGAGGCTGCAGGAATCTCCTTCTGGTCCTGGTCTGTGTTTAGCCCCCTTCCTCTGGAGAGGAATTTCACTATGCTGTTTCTTAATTGAGCTTTTGTTCCAAGTCCCACCTGTGAGGCAGAGCCTATCAGGAGGAGGAGGTGAGAGCTGCTTGGACGCCTTCTGCTTTTGTTCAAGTGGGAAGGATTCTGGCCAGAGTGGTAGCCGGTACTTAAGTGACCAACTTTCTGCATGTATGTGGGATGTTCTGGAACATCTTTTGTCTCATGTCCAGTCCGGAGGCACAACTTCTGCTGTCGATGGTTCTTTACTGAGGAGGAGAAAGCAGGCTGTTTTGCAGCTGATTAGGCAGTTTCCTTGTTGTGGACCGCTTTCATTCACTTTGTGATGGCCTTTTCCCTTTTGTAGCTTTAATTTCTTGTGAAAATGATTTGCCTGTCTACAACAGGATCCCTTAGCCCTGACATTAGGAATTCATCTAAGCAAATTCTTCCTACTGGATTTGCTTCCTCTGGATACTAAGCTGTCTGGAGCATGCTTAAGGGAGTACCTTTCCCAGCATCATCTGTTTTTTTTTTTTTTCCAACTTAGAAAGGGGGAGGGGTTCACCATCCTTGTCTACATCTTTCCTCATTCCATGTGTAGATGCACGCTTGGAAGAAATTGTGATGCCCCTTGTTCCATTGAATGGACTGGAGTCCTCATAGGCTTATGATTTGGGACAAGACAGACCATTCATTTCCCACTACCCTTAGGATGACGATGTAGGTAGTTACTCTGATGTCTTGTGCAGAGAGGGATAGCAGGATTCTTGTGTCTCACCTGTTTGCTGGGGCTGCAGCCTAGTCTTTTCATGTTAAGCATGCTTAACTTTTAATCCATGCTTGAACTGCTCACTGTCTGTCTTTGACAGCTGTGTTTACCATGGCAGTCTAAACCCGTGATGCTGCCTTATTAGGCAACCTTTCTGGTCTGCTGACATGAAATTGACTTTCTATTTATTGTCTCCCATTATTCATCCTTCTCGCCAGTGTTATGATCATCTTGGCTGCTTCAATTCAGGTGATTTAAGTGCTTTAGATTCAGCACACCATAAAACCCATCAAGTATCATTAGATATATTCTTACAGTACTCCCTTGATCTTTGAGATGACCTTCCTTGATGGGTCAAAGATAACCTCCCTCTGTTTGCTTTTGAGTGGTACAAGTATGTGATGTGGGCTGTTAAAATTCCTGTAAGTCACAAATATATACATGTGTATCGCTTGCTAGCAGTGGAGCTACAACTCTACAGTGGTGGTCTTGATTTGAAAGTGTGTGCTTGCTTAGTAGTAAGGGGTTGAACTTTGACAGTGAGGATCATCACAAGCAAATTTGTGTTCCCAGAAGCTGCAACTTGCAGTAAAAACGATGCAGAATGTTGATGGGCATTGTGGCTGGGTTTATCCTCTATACCAGTCACGGATTGTCCTATTCAGATCATACGTCTCAACTGTCCAGATTTTCACAGAATATCCAGATTTTTTGCCTAATATTTTTGGTCTGTTCCTTATAAAATTTGTGTTTTTTTTTCTGGATTTTTGTGCTAAATCAGTGAGGATCAAATTCATTAAATAATGACAGGCATTTTAGTTTCAGATTTCATATCCTTTAGAAAATTCATAACACAATACCTTTTATTCTAACAACTTTCTAAGTTTATGAGAACAGTATTTAAAAATTTTCCCTATTTTTGGGGCTTTATCCCCCTATTATTTTTAGCTTTGTCCAGATTTTTTTGTGCTAAGAGGTTGAGAGGTAATGTCATAGATCCATTAACAGAGAAAGAATGTATCTGTTCGTTCTTAGCTGAAAGAATGGTCTCTCTGTTTTTTTCTCAAAAAAAAAAACACTCCCACACATGCACAGCTCTCTTCCCTTCTCCTTATTTCTGCTGATATTTATATTTCTTACATTATACCTACCATTTCTCACACACAAAAAAAATGAATTCTTTGTGCCAGTGGGAATATCAAGAGGCTGTGTTTGATCTTTGCACATTTAGCTGTTTTGTTCAGTAAAATATGCTGTAGAGAAACTGTAGTTTGACTTGCCCATATCCTTATATAGATTTTTAATTAAAGTCTTCCATTGCTTCTTTAAATAAGCACACTGTTTCTTTAATTAACATTCACTTTGTTACCATGAAGGCAACTGTGCTGTTATTTTCAATTGCTTTTAATACATGCTGTTTTTAACTCTATAATTTGTGTGTTTGCAGCTGTTTACTTTGCTTTGTTTTATCTTTCACTCCATTACTGCTAATGGCTCTGTAGAATGTATGGAGAGGAGACTGATTTTAAGGAGGGGAGAATTTTTGCTAAACTATTTCAAGCTTGAACTAGTTGTGTGCTTGACAGTCTGTAGTTTACAATGGCTATCTTAAGTTGAAGCTTCTGTCATCATAGGTAGGTACTAGGCTATCGGCCCTGGGGCCTATATAAGCCTAGCCAAAAAGGTTCCCTGGCTTTCGCCACCCAAGAAAAATCAGGACTGTTTTGTCTTGTCTTGCATATTTACTTCCTGTTGTGTTTATATCTAATGGTATAATAGGATAGTTTCTAATTGTAAAATGCTTCCAAAAGCTTTAAGAAAGAGAGCATTGTTTGGCTGTGACGTTTACTGCCTGGCAGTTTGACCCAGAGGATTGACTGTTGCTGATATGCCTGCAGCAGTCCTAGATTTTATTCCCACAGCCTCCAGTTGCTTACTGTGTTACCCTGAGACAGACTTTCTGGCTGAGCCTAAAGTGTGTCAGTGTGTATCTGTGCTTTACTCCATTTAATAGCCATACATGACCTTCAAGAACCTTAACTGCCTTAACCGCATCCTAATATACATTTGAAATAAGGTAATCTGGCTCTGTGTTGCAGAGGAGTGGAGCACTTTCTACACCTTGGGCAACTGGGTTCAATTAACCTCAGTATTGGTGGAACCAAGCAGGGAGTGTTACGAATGAGGGTGTGTAGCCCACTTGCCTTTGCTTGGGGATTTGACCACACTCGGAGCAAAGTGGGATTTCCCTGATGAAGACTTGGGAACTACCATTTGTGCTTTGGGGGTGGGTTGCTAAAGCAATGGTCCTAGCAGAAATGAGGGAATTCCATATAGAGTCGGCTCATTGCATGACCTAGGTGCTTGGCTGAGTGGTGCTGAGGATTAAGGCACTTGTGGAGGGAGAAAAAAAAGCTGTCCCTGATGGCTGCCTGAATGACGATCTCTCTCAGCCAAGTCTTTCCCTGGTAATGGGGGAGCAAATGGGTTTATGGGTGGATGATCATCAGCAAGCAGCATGGACAGAAAAATGGATGAAAAAAAGAAAAGTATGCATCTTTCTATATTCTTAGTGTTAACTGGTTTCTAATCTGGTGGCTAGTTTGATAGGTCATTTTTTGAAAGGGTCGAAAGCAAAATTATACTATGTGTGGGTTTGTTCATGTGCTAATTTACAGCCTAATATCATGTTGTACTCTGTCCTTCCTTAACTCTATTGCAGTATTCTTTACTCCTGGAATATCCTGCTTCAAGATAGCCAAAGAATACCAAAGCCTTTACATCTTCCAGGTGCTCTATGTCAGACATTTGTCCTGTGCGCAAGGCATAAGATACATGTGTGATGTAAGAGTACATAATCCTCCAAACTTCTATGAAACCAATTGAAGTGCCAAATTTGAATTCAGTCTGCAAGCTGTTCACAGAGTTGGTTCCACTACGGAGCCTTCTTCTGATAAGTGCCCCATTGGGGTCTTTTCCTTTCTTTTTTCTTAATATTACCTTAGTTTACATGGCATCCAGGAAGGGAAATGTGAGTGTCGGAGGCAAGTTCACCTGTTCCCAGGTTTGTGATGTTCAAAATAGATACTGTGAACTCTTGCAAATAGATTCTCCTTGGCCTTTTGCAGTCCCCCCAGTGCTGGCTGCCCTCCTAGATAATTTTACTACAGCTTTTCAGGCCCCTTACTGTCAGTGTCTTGCCCCTATAAAATGGACAGTTTTTTTTTTTTCTTCAAAGTTCCTGATGCTCAGCAGTTTTTATCTAAAATGCCCTTCCTCTGATATTGCTGTTATTTCTGTAGCTGCTTATAAAAGATCCAGGTTGCTGTCTTTTAAGCTTTTACTTTCTGATATGGACAATCATGCAATGGACAGGTATTGTAAAAAAGTACACATCTCTGCTACTTTAACCTTCAGGGCTATTAATTACTTGAACCATATGACTAGGTATGTCCAGGCTCTTCTCTCCCAACTTGGGGGAATTCTGGCTGATTTGCCTGATGTAGAGGGAAAGACTTCTGCCATTTCCCTTTTGAGCTCCGCTTCGTAGGTGGCTTGTCATTGTATTAAATGTAGCATTGATGCTGCTGATGCCTTCTCTAGGGCAGCTGCATCTGGATCTGCTGTTTGGAGATATTTTTTATGCCTCAAGGTTTTGCCCGAAAACCTCAAGGACAAATTATTGAAGTCTCCCTTAGACAACCAGAATCTCTTTGGCACTGCCATGCCTGAATTGTTTAAGGTCATTCAAAGTTATGCAGGATTTGAAACAAATCTTTTTTTTTTCCTGTTTCTAAGTATCAGAGAAATTATCCTTTTAAGCCTTCTTTTATATGTAGGTAGCCTAAACTGCCTTCTAGGGGCAAGAGGGCTTCCAGGAGAGTTTTTCCATAGAAGTCTTCTCAGGGTTCTAAGAGAAAAAAACGTATTTACCCTTCAAATCAGCTTCTATTTGACATTTGGCCACTCCTACCTCTTGGCCAGATTCCTGTGTCCCTCATGTTGACTTTGTTTTCCTTGTTTGGCAATAGATAACTACAGGCATTTGGGTACTTTCCATTATCCAAAATGGTTATTTTATGGCCTTGAATTTCCATTTCTCCATTCTTAGGCCTTGCTCAGCCTCCTTGTCAGCTCCCACATTTTTCCTTTGGTTCTGCAGGATCTTGTGGTACAGGGAACCATCCAGTCTGTCCCCATTTCTCAACATGAAGCAGGCTTTTATTCCAGAATATTTCTGGTTCCCATGAAGGAGGGGTTGTGGAGGCCCATTCTAGATCCATCTTTTCTCAATACCTTTCTTAAGGTTCCTTCTTTAAGGATGGATCTTCTCGCACAAGACAAGAGATCTTTCATTTCACCCTCACTTCTCTACCTTTCATTTGACACGTTGTGTGATAAGGTTTTGATTCTTTTAGGCACCATTTTTTGGAGGATGTGCTTTGGATTTTGCAAGAGGTCCGAAAACCCACTACTAGAAAAATCAAAAATGACTAAATAGAAGAGCGATTCTACTGGATGTTTCAAACATGACCTGGACCCTTTTTCTGGAGTGGTTTCTATGGTCCTTTGTTTGTGTGAGTTGCTCAGTTCTGGTTTGGCATATTCATTTGTTAAAATTCATTTGTTAGCCATTTCTACTGGTTTGCCCTTGTATCCACCTTTGACTTCTAGTTTTGAAGTCAAGCAAATTTTAAAAAGGCTCCCTTCATATTTGGCATCTAAGAAAGCCTGATGATGATCATCGTGTTTCACTGTTGCAGTCATTACACTTGGGTTATCCACCAGCAGGCTACCCGCAGTCGGCCCGAGTTCCAAAGTCTTGGTCCGGCGTCGGTTGCCGTCACCTCTTCCCTGACGTCAGTGTGCCAGGGGTATAAAAGATGCAACTGACGCCATTTTCTTCAGTCTTTCTTGCCGCGCGGTGCCCGAAGCAAAAGCAGTTCGCAAGTGCCAGTCGGCCGACTCCTGAGATTTTCGAAATTGAGTTTCAGAACCAAAGTCTTCAATAAAGCTAAGTACCCCATTGGGGAAACTTTTTTCTTGCTCCAGACCGATGTCAGAAAAAGTTAATAATTGTATTTCTTGTGGGAAGCAAATGCCTCATAAGGACTTTCACTCTTACTGTATTCCTTGCCTAGGCCCTGACCACGACGTTAATAGTTGTTGGTTTTGTGCTAGATTCAACAAACGCACTATTAAACGTCGGTTTGAATTTGCTTTACATTATTTTGGCCGTAGGTTTAATTACATAATGCCGTCGGAACAACCAACGACCGGAATATATAAAAAACGCAAAGACAAAGAAAAGGACAGGCATCCGAGGTCCAAAACCGATGACGAAGCCTCTTCTAGGCCAGTCACCAGTTCTCAATGAGGCGCTTTCGCAGCCCCTGACACCCGCTACCTCAGAGCCACAGGCCATAGACAGCCATGTGGACACACCGAGGCCTGTGGAAACTCAAGGTATTGGGCCTACGGAAACTATTCCCTCAGATGGGTTTGGAGCCGCTGAGCTGGCATCGGCTTCTGAGGGTGTTTTCAGACCTTCACAGCTTACAATTAAGCCCACTACAGCAGCCAAGGCAAAGTTAAAAATGCCATTAAAGACAAAGAAAAAAGTACAGCATCCTACTGAACAGTCATCCATGCCAGAGAAACAGATGCTTAAAATGGCCGAAGACCTAATTACTTTAATCAGGGGTTCCCATCCCCCTCCTGACAAAAGGCCTAGGCAAGACACTGACTATGATTCCTCTGACCAGGTTTCCATTTCTGATTCCTCTTCTGACCAGGGATACTCTCTCTCTCCCTACGAGGACTCTGATGCAGAAGAGTCCATACCTTCAGCCTCTCCGCCTGAGGATTATTATTTTGGTGAAACCCTGCACACCATGAGGGAGCATTTCCATTGGGAGAGCCAGGATTATTCAGAATCCAAGAAAAAGCTCAGAGACTTTCTTTTATTGCCCCAGCACAGGCCCCTGGCTATTCCCCCTGTGCTGGATGTTGTTGATGATGTTTTTTCTGAATCCAGTCTAACTCCTGATTCTTTACCCCCTGCTCCAGTCAAGCCAGACAGGTTACTACAGGGTCCCTGACTCTCATAAATTTCTTTACAAAAACCCTGCTGCAGATCCAGAAACAATTTCTCAGGGTTCTAAGGGGGTTAAGGCTTCCACTGCTAAAAATCCTGTCCCCTCAGATAGAGATTCCAGAGCTCTGGACAGATGGGGGGAAAAAAGTTTACACTTCTGCTACTTTAGCTGTAAGGGCTTTAAATTGCCAATTTCACATGCTTAAATAACAGTCTCTCATGTCATTGTTAAAACAGAAAATGGTTTCAATCTCAGAAAGTCCTGACAGTAAGGAAATGCAGGATTTATTGCATGCAGCTGAACAAGTAGGAAAGCATACTTTACAATGTGGTTTTGATTCATTAGAGGCTTCTTGTAGAGCCGCAGTTACAGGCTCTGTTATTCGAAGGCATGCTTGGTTGAAAGAACAAAGTTTACCTGACCATGTAAAAGTTAAATTATTGGATGCTCCACTACAGCATGATACCTTGTTTGGTGTTAAGGCAGAAGAGGTGTTAAAGAAAATGAAGGATAAAGCAAAATCAATGCAGACAGTAAAGGATTTTTTTACAGGTTCAACCGCTCAGGTTTAGCAGAAACTGGCCTTCAAAAAATTGGTCCTTTCCAGTGTCAGACAGGCCACAAAGAGGCAGATACAGACGCCCAAGAGGCAGATCTCAGCCCCAAGGCTCCTACAGACCTAAACAATGGGATGCTTCAGCCCCCAAAGGAGGGGCAGACAAATCACAACCTTATAGGAAACAGTCCCAATGACTTCCCCCTGCAGATGCCAAGCACTTTCCTTTTGGCAGCACCCCTAGGGGGAAAGCTAGCACTTTTCTCAAAAAATTGGCACATAATCACCCAAGAAAAATGGGTACTAAATATTGTTTCTCAAGGTTACAGGTTCCACTTTCACACACTTCCAAAAACAAGAGGTATGCCAGACCTGCCACAAAACCAATGGGCAGAGGCGCAAAAACAAATTGCTGCTCTCATGGGCATTGGAGCTATTCAAAGAGTGCCACAGCAAGAACAGGGGCAAGGATTTTACTCAAGACTTTTCTTAGTACCCAGAAAGGACAAAGCCTGGAGACCAATACTGGACATGTCAATCCTAAATACTTTCCTGGATGTTCCAAAATTCAAAATGTTAACACTACAGCAGCTTCTACCCATGCTGGGCAAGAAGGCTTGGCTAGTTACTTTGGACCTCAAGGAGGCATACCTGCATGTCCCAATCAGACAAACTTGCAGAAGATACCTCAGATTCATAGCAGGATCAATGCATTACCAATTCTCTGCACTGCCCTTTGGCTTATCTACTGCGCCCAGGGTCTTCACAAAATGCCTGGCACCAGTAATTGCATTTTGCAGACAAAAAGGAATTCAAATATATCCCTACTTGGACGACTGCCTTATTCAAGCAGAGAGCAAGGAAGTTCTACTAAAGCATATGGCGTTTGTAAAAAGATTACTAATTTGCCTAAGGTACACAGTAAATGAAAAGAAATCAAAACTAGTGCCCTTTCAAGAGATAATATTCCTGGGTGCAAGCTTAAATACAACTGCCCAGATGGCTTATCTCACGCCAAACAAACAAAGGCAACTGACTCAATACTTTCAACTGATGGCAACAAAGACCCAGCTCCCTGCAAGAAAAATTCTGCAGGCCCTGGGCTTCATGGCGTCCTGCATTCTACTAATTCAATATGCAAGACTGCATATGAGGAAACTACAATGGTATCTAAAAAGTGTTTGGACTCAACATTGTCACAGCCTGGAGACAAACATAACTTTAATTCCTTGCCTACAACAGGAGTTTCGATGGTAGTCTCGGGCCTGTCACCACAACAAGGGACAGCCTTTCACCTTACCCATAGCCAGACAGACAATAACAATGGATGCATCAGATTATGCCTGGGGGGGCACATATGGCAGGAAAATGTATTCAGGGCATGTGGCCCAAGGAACAAATGCATCTTCACATCAATCAGAAAGAGATGCTAGCAGTGCAGAATGCCCTGACAGCTTTCAAGGACCTACTACATCCAGGGCAACTACTAATAAAGACGGACAGTACCACAGTTATGTGGTACATAAACAAGCAAGGGGGAACACATTCCTACCCCATATGCAGACAAGCCATGACCTTTTGGAACACAGCACTAACCTATCAGGTACATCTGTAGGCACAATTCCTGCCAGGAACAAAAAATACACTGGCAGACGAACTAAGCAGAAACCTCATGGACCCTCACGAATGGAAACTGAATCCATGGGTGTTCAGCATGATAACAAGGAAATGGGGACGCCCAGACATAGATCTTTTTGCCTCCCCTCACAATTGCCAAATACAGAAATTCTGCACAAGAACTTATCACTCTCAAGCATGGAAAGTGGATGCTCTATCATTCAGCTGGAAAGCTCTGACAGTCTATGCCTTCCCACCAATGTCTCTCCTTACCAAGGTGCTCCTAAAAGTCAGACAAGAAAGGCCAAAAATGATCCTGATTGCCCCAGACTGGCCACGCCAGCACTGGTACCCAATCCTAAAGAGCTTGTCTCAGGGCCCAGCTTGGCCTTTACCTCAAATTCCTCATCTTCTGACCCAACAAAACAATCAGATCCTGCACAGTCAGCTCAGAACCTTAAATCTGGCAGCATGGCAGATAATGTAGCCACTCAGACTGCACCTCTCTCTAAAGCTGTTATGGATGTCATTTTAGAAGCCAGGAGGCCCAGCACTAGAAAATCTTATGCAGAAAAATGGAAGAGTTTCTGTGCTTGGAACCAGGCACAAGGGCTCGACTCACTTCTTCCAAATATACCTCAGATTTTACAATACTTAACTGAGACGCTGGACAAAGGCCTATCCTTCTCATCAATTAAAATCCATGCCTCTGCCATTTCAGTTCATTACAATACGGAACCTCCTATTTTTTTCACATCCTCTACTAAGACAGTACCTCAGAGGGGCAAAAAACATAAGACCCCCAAGGAGAGCACCAGTACCAACTTGGGATCTCAACTTTGTTTTAGAAAAACTCACACTGCCTCCTTTTGAACCAGCCAGCACAGCTGATATAAAATTCTTATCATGGAAAACTGCTCTGCTCCTAGCAATAACTTCAGCAAGAAGAGTATCAGAGTTACAGGCATTAATGGCTGTGGAACCTTTCATCATTTTTCACCAGGACAGGGTTTCTCTCAGGACAAAACCAACATTCATGCCAAAAGTAGTTTCCAATGTGGCCCTGAACCAAACCATTCATTTACCAACTTTCTACCCAAATCTCCAGAATAAAGGGGAGAGACTTCTGCATGCTTTGGATATACCAGACAGCTACGATTCTACCTGGACAAAACAAAAGCTTTTAGAAAAACTGAGCAACTGTTTGTAGCCTATGCTTCATGATCACAAGGAAAACCTATCACAAAGCAGACAATTTCAAAATGGATAGGACACTGCATCTGCTTCTGTTATGCACAACAT
Source organism: Protopterus annectens (assembly GCF_019279795.1). Classification (NCBI taxonomy): domain Eukaryota; kingdom Metazoa; phylum Chordata; order Ceratodontiformes; family Protopteridae; genus Protopterus; species Protopterus annectens. Next base: position 462,138,367 of record NC_056745.1, read on the forward strand.
GGCAAATCAGTGCCTAAGGTCATTAGGCCACATTCTACCAGAGCAACAGCCACTTCAGCAGCCTTTCTCAGAGGAGTACCAACCAAAGACATTTTAGAAGCTGCAACCTGGAGCTCAGTGCACACTTTCACCAAGCACTACCACTTGCCTCTCTACTCTAAATCCAGAGCAGGCTTTGCCACTGAAGTCCTGCAGGGCCTGGTAGCCTCTCCAAGTCTTATTTAGACCCAGCTGCCCAACTTCAGCTTTGGGATTCAACCCAAGTGTAATGACTGCAACAGTGAAACACGATGAACATAGTACAGTTGTGTACCTACCATAAATGTAGATGTTCGAGTGTATTCACTGTTGCAGTCCAGGTTACCCACCCACCATCCCCTTTTACTTTGCTGGGACTTATCTGTACTTGTCAACTCTATACAACCTGTGTGGTGTATTTGCTTGTGCATGAAGGAAATGTTTATATTAGTTCATGCATGCATTTTGGCATAATTTTATTATTCCAGCCTTCCTATCTGGGGGCAACTGACATCTGGGGCAAGAAAAACTGAAGAAAATGGCGTCAGTTGCATCTTTTATACCCCTGGCGCACTGACGTCAGGGAAGAGGCGACAGCAGCCGACGCCAGACCAAGACTTTGGAACTCAGGCCGACTGCGGGTAGCCTGCCACCGGATAACCCAAGTGCAATGACTACAACAGTGAATACACTCTAACATCTACATTTATGGTAGGTACACAACTGTACTTTCTTCGTGTTTCACTGTTGCAGTCATTACAATTGGGTTATCCTGCTGGCAGGCTACCCTCAGTCGGCCTGAATTCTAAAGTCTAGGTCCTGCGTCGGTTGCTGTCACCTCTTCCCTGACATCAGTGCGCCAGGGGTATAAAAGATGCAGCCGACTCCATTTTCTTCAGTCTTTCTTGCTGCCTGGTTTCCGAAGCAAAAGCAGTTCGCAAGTGCCGGTCAGCTGACTACTGAGATTTTCGTGTTCGAATTTCAGATCCGAAGTCTTCACTAAAAGCTAAGTACCCTGTTGGGGAAACCTTTTTCTTGCTGCAGACCGATGTCAGAAAAAGTTAATAATTGTATTTCTTGTGGGAAGCAAATACCTCATAAGGACTTTCATTCTTACTGTATTCCTTGCCTAGGCCCTCACCACGACGTTGCTAGTTGTCGGTTTTGTGCTAGATTTAACCAACGCACTGTTAAGCGTCGGTATGATTTTGCATTTCACTATTTTGGCAGAAGATTTAACTATACAATGTCGTCAGATAGCCATCCGACTATCGGAATTCACAAGAAACTCAAGGAAAAGGACAGGCATCCGAGGTCCAAAACCGACGACGAGGCTTCTTCTAAGCCAGTCGCCGGTTCTCAGTGAGGCGCCTTCACAGCCCCTGACGACCGCTACTTTAGACTTGCAGGCCGCTACCGACACCCACGTGGAGTCGACCAGGCCACTGGAAGCTCAAGGTATTGGACCTTCGGAAACTTCCCTCAGATGGGTCCGTTGCCGCTGAGCAGGCATCAACTTCTGAGGGTGTTTTCAGACCTACTCAATTATATGTTAAAACAACTTCAGCTTCAAAGGCAAAGACTAAAGCACCTTTAAAGACAAAGAAACAAGTACAACAGCCTCATGGACAGGCCTCCATGCCTAAAAAACAGATGCTCAAAATGGCCGAAGACCTAATTACTTTGATCAGGGGTTCCCATCCCCCTCCTGATAAGAGGCCTAGGCAAGAGACAGAATATGAATCTTCAGATAAGGTTTCCATTTCATCTGATTCCTCTTCTGATCAGGAATACTCTCTTCCTCCCTATGAGGATTCTGATGCTGAAGAATCGATCCCTTCAGCCTCTCCTCCTGAGGATTATTCTTTTGGGGAAACTTGACATACCATGAGGGAGCATTTCCACTGGGAGAGCCAAGATTATTCAGAATCTAAGAAAAGGCTCAGAGACTTCCTTTTACTACCACAACACAGGCCCCTATCTATTCCACCTGTGTTAGACATTGTAGATGATGTATTTTCAGAGTCCAGTCTGACCCCTGACTCCTTACCTCCAGCTCCTGTTAAGCTGGACAGGTACTACAGGCTTCCTGACTCTCATAAATTCCTTTTCAAAAACCCTGCTGCTGACCCAGAAACTCTCTCTCTCAGGGTCCCAAAGGGATCAAGGCTTCCACTGCAAAAAACCCTACTCCCACTGACAGGGATTCTAGGGCACTGGACAGATGGGGAAAAAAGATTTACGCTTCTGCTACCCTGGCTATAAGGGCTTTAAATTGTCAGTTTCATATGCTCAAATATCAGCAATATATTATGTCACTGCTTAAATAAAAAATGTTGATAAATTCTGAATGTGCAGAAAACAAAGAAATGCAGGAATTATTTCATGCAGCTGAACAAGTTGGAAAGCATACTTTGCAATGTGGTTTTGATTCTCTGGAGGCCTCCTGCAGGGCCGCAGTTACGGGTTCTGTCATTAGGAGGCATGCTTGGTTAAAAGAACAAAATCTACCTGATCGCGTTAAAGCAAAATTATTAGATGCTCCATTACAGCATGATGTTTTGTTTGGTGTTAAAGAAAATGGAGGACAAAGCTAAATCTATGCAAACAGTCAAGGATTTCTTACAGGTACAGCCACCAAGATTTAGCAGACACTGGCCTGCAAAGAATTGGTCCTTTCCAGTGTCAGACAGGCCACAAAGGGGCAGATACAGACACCCTAGAGGCAGATCCCAGCCCCAAGGTTCGTACAGGTCTAAACAATGGGGTGCTTCTACCTCCAAAACTGGAGAAGACAAATCACAGCCATACAGGAAACAGTCCCAATGACTTCCCCCTGCCAGCGCCAAGCACTTATCTTCTGGCAGCACCTTTAGGGGATAAACTAGCACTTTTTTCTCAAAATTGGCACATAATAACCCAGGACAAATGGGTCTTGAACATAGTGTCACAAGGCTACAAGTTTCACTTCCATACACTGCCAAGGGCAAAAGGTTGGCCAGACCTGCCAAAACATCAATGGGCAGAGGCACAAAAACAAGTCTCATCCCTCATGGACATGAGGGCCATTCAACAAGTACCAGAGCAAGAGCAGGGACAAGGATTTTATTCAAGACTGTTCTTGGTACCCAGAAAGGGCAAAGCCTGGAGACCAATACTAGACCTATCTATTCTAAACACATATCTAGATATTCCAAAATTCAAAATGTTGACTCTACAGCAGCTTCTGCCCATGTTGGACAAAAATGGCTTGTGACTTTAGATCTAAAAGAGGCATACCTGCATGTCCCAATCAGACAAACATGCAGAAGATACCTCAGATTCAAAGCTGGCTCAATGCACTACCAATTCTCTGCACTGCCCTTTGGCTTATCTACTGCACCCAGGGTCTTCACAAAATGCCTAGCACCAGTAATTGCATTCTGCAGACAGAGGAATACAAATATATCCTTACTTGGACGACTGCCTCATTCAAGCAGTGAACAAGGACATTCTACTACAGCATCTGGCGTTTGTAAAGAGATTACTACTATGCCTAGGGTACACAGTCAATGAGCAGAAATCAAAACTAGTACCCTCTCAAGAGATAATATTCCTGGGTGCAAGCTTAAATACAACTGCCCAGATGGCTTATCTCACTCCAGACAAACAAAGGCAACTGCATATGAGGAACTTCAATGGTACCTTAGGGTTAGGAGGGTGGCTTAATGGCTAAGGTGTTTGCCTTACAAACACAAGGTGCAGGGTTTGAGTCTCACAAGGGATAATTGGCTAGGCTTAAAATGGCTCGCAAGAGCAGTTAGCTTAGTACTAAACCATGAACCTATGACCTATGAACCTATTTCAAGCTGTTGGCAAAGGCCCAGTTATCTGCAAGAAAAATTCTGCAGGCTTTGGGCTTCATGGCATCCTGCATTCTAGTAATTCCATATGCAAGACTGCATACGAGGAACTTCAATGGTACCTAAAAAGTGTTTGGACTCAACATTGCCACAGCCTGGAAACAATAGTTACCCTCATTCCCTGCCTGCAACAGGAGTTTCGATGGTGGGCGAGGGCCTGTCACCAGAACAAGGGACAGCCATTCACTCTACCCCCAGCCACATAGACATTAACAACGGATGCATCGGATTATGCCTGGGGAGCCTACAGGGCAGGAAAATGTATTCAAGGCACATGGTCCGCAAACCAAATGCATCTTCATATCAATCAAAAAGAGATGCTAGCTGTTCAAAATGCCCTGACAGCCTTCAAAGACCTACTTCATCCGGGACAACTACTGATAAAAACAGACAGCACCACTGTCATGTGGTATGTAAACAAGCAGGGAGGCACTACCCCCTTTGCAGACTAGCCATGACTTTGTGGAACACAGCATTGGCTTACCAAGTAAATCTGTAGGCACAATTCCTGCCAGGAAAGACAAATACTCTGGCAGATGAACTAAGCAGAAACCTCAAGGATCCCCACGAGTGGAAATTGGATCCACAAGTCTTCAGCATGGTAACAAGGAAATGGGGATGCCCGGACATAGATCTATTTGCCTCACCTCACAACTGCCAACTAAAGAGATTCTGCACAAGGACTTATCACAGACAAGCATGGAAAGTGGATACCCTATCTTTCACCTGGAAAAATTTAACAGTGTATGCCTTTCCTCCTCTGACTCTCCTCTCCAAGGTACTCCTAAAGGTCAGGCAGGAGAAGCCAAAAATGATACTGATTGCCCCAGACTGGCCACGCCAGTACTGGTATCCAATCCTAAGGAACTTGTCTCAATGCCCAGCCTGGACCTTACCTCAAGTGCCTCATCTACTGTCTCAGCAGAACAATCAAATCCTGCACAGCCAACTCAAGACCTTAAATCTGGCAGCATGGCGGATAATGTAGTCATACAAAACACACCTCTCACTAAAGTGGTGATGGATGTTATTTTGGAGGCCAGAAGGCCTAATACTAGAAAATCCTATGCTGGAAAATGGAAGAGATTCTGTGCTTGGAACCAGGCACAAGGAATTGACACAGCTGTACCAAATATTCCTCAGATTTTACAATACTTGACTGAGATGCTGGACAAAGGCCTGTCCTTTTCATCTATAAAAATTCATGCCTCTGCCATTTCAGCTCATTACAATTTAGAGCCACCAATCTTTTTTCATCTTTTATTAAGGCAGTACCTCAGAGGGGACAAAAATTTAAGGCCTCCAAGGCGATCACCAATACCTGCTTGGGACCTCAATTATGTCTTGGAAAAACTCACCCTGCCTCCTTTTGAGCCAGCCACTACAGCTGATAGAACGTTTTTATCTTGGAAAACAGCTCTGCTCCTAGCAATAACTTCTGCAAGACAAGTCTCAGAGCTACAGGCACTCATGGCTGTGGAACCTTTTATCATTTTTTATCCAGATAGGGTTTCTCTGAGGACAAACCCAACATTTATGCCTAAGGTAGTGTCCAGTGTGGCCTTTAACCAAACTATTCATTTGCCTACCTTTTATCCAAACCCCCAGAATAAGGGGGAGAGAATTCTGCATTCCTTGGACATACACAGACAGCTACGCTTCTATTTGAACAGAACCAAAGCTTTCAGAAAGGCAGCGCAATTACTAGTGGCATATGCTGCAGGATCACAAGGAAAGGCTATCTCAAAGCAGACTATTTCAAAGTGGATAGGCCACTGCATTCGTTTCTGCTATTCACAACATGGCAAGCCAGTACCTAAGGGCATTAGGCCACATTCAACCAGAGCAGCAGCCTTCAATGGAGTACCAACCAAAGACATTTTAGAGGCAACTACTTGGAGTTCAGTGCACACCTTCACAAAGCACTATTACTTAGCATTCTACTCTAAATCCAGGGCAGGCTTTGTCACTGCAGTTCTGCAGAGCCTAATAGCCGCCCCTAATGCTATTTAGCTCCAGCCTCCCAACCTTAGCTTTGGGATTCAACCCAATTGTAATGACTGCAACAGTGAAACACGAAGAACATAGTACAGTTGTGTACACTTACCATAAATATAGATGTTTGAGTGTATTCACTGTTGCAGTCCAGGTTACCCACCCGCCATCCCCCATTTCTTTGCTGGAAATTATCTGTACTTCTCTATTCTGTACAACCTATGTGGTGTATTTGCTTGTAGATGAAGGCAAAATATATACTTTGGTGCATGCATGTTTTATTGACATATTTTCAGCCTACCCTTTTGGGAGCACCTGACATCTAATCTAGGGCAAGGAAAAACTGAAGAAAATGGCGTCAGCTGCATCTTTTATACCTCTGGCGCACTGACGTCAGGGAAGAGGCGACATGAACCGACGCCAGACCTAGACATTGGAATTCAGGCCGACTGAGGGTAGCCTGCCAGCAGGATAACCCAATTGTAATGACTGCAACAGTGAATACACTCGAACATCTACATTTATGGTAAGTGTACACAACTGTACTTTTCTCCTGCATGGGACCTTAATGGTGGTCTTGGGAAATTGACTCGGTCCCCTTTTGAGCTTGCAGTTTCTTCTTCCCTATTACTGTGTATTTGGAAGACTGTACTGTTAGTCGCTCTTACTTCTGCCAAGAGGGTCTCTGAACTTCAAGAACTCATGGTGGTTCCACCTTTTTTTTCTTCACAGGCACAGGGTATCTCTGCTTTCCTTTATGCTCAGTGTGGTTAGTGATTTGTCCTTGAATCTGTCCATTCATCTTCCCTTTTTTCCCTTCTCCACAGAATCCTAGTGAGAGGGTTCTTCACATCTTTGATTTACATAGTTCAGATATTTCGACAAGACAAACATCAAGAAATCTGAGCAGGTTTTTTGTTTCCTTTCATGCCAGGAAATTAGATTTCGTGGTATCTAAGCAAACCATCATCTTGTCACTATTCGTTTCATGGCAAGCAGCTTTCCTCTTCTGTTTCTGCTCATTCTGTCAGGGCAGTGGCCACTTCTGGTGCTTTTTTCAAGGGTCTGGATTATAGATCCTTCTTGGAAGTTGCTACCTGGCCTTCTGTTAACCGTTTCAACAAGCATTATGAATTGGATGCCAATTCTAAGGCCAGGGTAGGTTTTACCAGGGCCATCCTTTATAGGCTTTTGGAAGGCTGTTCTGTGGCTTCATCCCCCCATACTTTGCAGTAGCTTATGTACTCTCTACATAACACATACAGTTATGTAAGATCTTATCATAATAGATACAATGAACAAAAAGGCAGAAGAATGTTCCGTTTAAGCTTGCTCAGCAAAATAGATGTCCTACTTCTCACTGTTGCAGTATTCTGTACTCCCCCCCCCCCCAATCCCTGTTAATTCTGTTTTCCTTCTGGCTGAGGGGTCTTTTTTTATCTTCTCTTCCTGGATGTACATGTCATTACTTTCCTCTGGAAGTTGCTCTAGTTCTTCTGGGACACTTCAGCTCTGTGGCTTATGAGGTGTTATGTCAAATATGTGCCTTGCATGTAGGACATATAACATCTGTTGTATGGCACCTGGAAGATGTAAAGGCTTTGGAGTTATGCTGGCCAGGCATTCAGCTATCCTCAGCAGGTTATTTCAGGAGTAAAGAATACTGCAACAGTGAGAAGTAGGACATCTACTATTATGGTAAGATCTTGCATAACTGATCTTCTATATTAATTTGGAGGATATATTTGTTTATGGAAGTAGAAGTAAGTGACATATGTTCATCATCTTTTTTCTTGACTCCTGTGTCTTAGGTGTCAAACTCTTGAGGTAAAGGCCAGCGAGGCTCTATCTCAGTTTGAAGAGAAACAGCAGCTTCAATATGCCAGTCAGAAGTTGGTTCTTCAAGTGGAGAGCATGCAGTCAGAAATCAAAATGGAGCAAACAAAAACTGCTGTAGAAAAGTAAGTTGCTTAATGAAAAGTAACTGTTGTCTGTGTACTGTTAGCAACATGCATACTGTGGCATTTACTGCTATCTGATCTGTGCTGCAATCCTGTTTAAAATATCCCTGTGGTTCATTTTTGGCATGACCTGTAACACTATGGAAAGTGATATGTCTTCTTTGTTATTGACTTGTATGTCATCCATTGTCATGTAGTGTTTTTGTGAGGTGCTTGTTTAAAAGTTGCATTGGTTTGTTAAATATCCTCTTGCTTCAACAGTCAAGTACTGAAAATATGCGGTGAGGAATTTAGCAGATGGTATTTGTGATATTTTAATTAACTCTTTTAAATGCCATCTATGTGTTATCTTTTTCTCACTGGATCAAGGTGACTTTGAGTATCAGTGCAGTTCTGAAACATGAAGCTAACAGCATAAACTCTGGTACACTTGTAGTCATGAAATATGATGCTGACATATATTGTGCTACAATTTGAACCTAACAGAGTAATAAAATCTCAGTTTGTGGAGAAGTTGATAAAACAAGTCCAGTTTAGTAACATATGTAGACATATCATGTGAGTGTTTTAAGCATGCTGTAAGTAAAACTCCTTGCATTTAACTATTGGAGTTCAACTGGATGCATTCATACCCACCAGAGTGATGCAACTGTTAATAATTTAAACTTATATTTTACAACACTTGATGTACCTTGTTCTTGGGTGATGAACTATGGAGCAGGTTACTTTTGGGATCATTTTATGGTGTAACATTTTGATGTGGTTAGATGTGTGGAAAGAGAGAATTTTGTTTTATGTTATTCAGTTGACTTTTATTAAGTTCTTGACAGCACCTTACAAATTTCACATATACACTTTTTCTAATATCAGACTTCAAATATGTCGTACTGTCAGAACTACAAGCATCATATCCTAATGGTAGTGTCCACTCCAAGCCTGCTTGTTAGATCTGCTGTACCTCCACTACTCCCCTATTCCCTTCCTGCTCTTTACTTATCTCCATCCTCATACATTCATTTATATCTGTTTCCCTCTTCTGAATGCTCAACCATTTTCGCACTCCTATTCATTCCCTTCACATACCATTTATCTGGATGTCCTTATCTTATATGTTCAAAGTTATTCCATAAGCCTGCATCACTTTCTACCACTTCATCACTCTGTGTCATCCTCATTCTGCTTTGTTCCTTAAATACTTGTCAGTGTATATATACCCCCCTGCTGTTTTTTTTTGGTCATGTCATCTTCCATTACTATCTTAGTAACCCCCCCCCCAAAAAAAAAAAAAAACTTTACTCCTGCACACTACTGGAACATGTCATACATATCTTTCATATTCTCCACTCTTTTACCATCTTGCATTCCTTTTTCTTTCCATTACAGGAAATAAGACCACTTCTGATTAATTTGCATGTAGTTATCCTAGAAATTACCCAGTCTTTTTACCTTTTCATCCGTAATACTTCTTCCAACATGCCGTCTTTCAGCTGTATTCCTCTTTCCTTTAAGTCTTCCTTTGCCTTCCCCTTCTCTCCTTTTGTAAACCTCCCTGTAACGTCTCCCTTCCAGACATCACAGATGTTCATCGTGCATACAGCTGCAGTCATAACAGATGGGTTCTTCTGCCGTCAGGCGGGTCCTCGGTCGGCCGAATTCCAAAGTCTAGGTCCGGCGTCGGTTGTTGTCGCTTCTTCCCTGACGTCAGTGCGACAGGGGTATAAAGGAACCAGCCGACGCCATTTTCTTCAGTCTTTCTTGCCGCGCGGTGCCCGAAGCAGAAGCAGTTCGCAAGTGCCGATCGGCCAGCTCCTGAGATTACGAAAATTTTGGAAGCCGAAGTCGTTTAAAAGCTAAGTACCCCATTGGGGAACCTTTTCTTGCCTCAGACCAATGTCAGACAAAGTTAATAATTGTATTTCTTGTGGGAAGCAAATACCGCATAAGGATTTCCATTCCCTCTGTATACCTTGTTTAGGCCCAGACCACGAGGTCTCGGCCTGTCGCTTTTGTGCTACATTCAACAAACGCACTATTAAGCGTCGGGCGGAGTTCACCCAGCATTATTTTGGAAAAGCATTTAACTATACCATGTCGTCGGATACTCCAACTCCGGTTTTGTCTAAAAAAAACCGCAAAGACAAGGACCGACACGCGAGGTCCGCGGCCTCTACCGACACCACGCCAAAGCTGACTACACGTGGTCCGGTTCTCAGTGATGCGCCTACGCAGCCCCTGCCTACCGACGACCAGTCTTTGACTGTGTCTCCTGTACCCGAGGTCGCAGGCTCCTCGGCCCACACCCCGACTACAGATACCGAAGCCACTCTTGGCGCTGAAACTCAGAATGTGGAAAGATCCACTTACACTCAAGGTGTCTTCAGACCTTCCTCTTCTTTCTCCATCAAGGCTTTCACAAGGGCTAAAGCAACCATGCACTCTGCGACCAGCTACTCAGGGCCCATCCCCAGGCCCCATGCCTAAGAAACAGATGCTTAAAATGGCTGAGGATTTAATTACTCATCAGAGGTTCTCAGCCCCCCCCCCAGACAAAAGGCCTAGAGAGGAGGTAGATTCCCCCTCCTCTGATCAGGGCTCCATTATTTCAGAGCACTCTGATGATCAGGAACATTCTTACTCCCCTTTTGAAGACTCTGATGCGGAGGAGTCCATCCCTTCTGTATCCCCCCCTGAGGATTACTCATTTGGGGAAACTTTGCATATGTTAAGGGAACACTTCCACTGGGAAGGCCAGGAATATTCTGATTCCAAGAAAAGGCTCAGGGAATTTCTCTTGCTTCCTCAGCACAGGCCTCTGGCTATACCTCCTGTTTTGGACATAGTAGATTATGTTTACTCGGAGGCCTGCCTTAACCCGGACTCTCTACCTCCAGCTCCTGTTAAGCCTGACAGGTACTACAGGGTTCCTGACTCACACCAATTTCTATACAAAAGCCATGCTGCTGACCCAGAAACCATCTCACAGGGTCCCAAGGGAGTTAAGGCCTCCATTGCTAAAAATCCATTGCCTTCCAAGAGAGATTCCAGATCCTTAGAAAGGTGGGGAAAAAAGGTATATACCTCGGCTACCTTATCCATGAGGGCCTTAAACTGTCAGTTTCATATGCTAAAATATCAACAGTTTTTGTTATCAGAATTGAAAAGTAAAATGTCACAGCCTGAACAACCAGACTTAAAGGAGTTGCAGGATTTGATGCATAGTGCAGAACAAGTGGGTAAGCATACCTTACAATGTGGTTTTGATGCTCTAGAGGCCTCATGTAGAGCTGCTGTTACAGGATCAGTCATACGTAGGCATGCCTGGCTCAAGGAACAAGCCCTGCCTGATCATGTCAAAGCTAAATTAATAGATGCTCCTCTTCAAAAGGATGTACTATTTGGTGCTAATGCTGAGGAGGTATTAAGGAAAATGGAGGAAAAGGCTAAGTCAATGCAAACAGTGAAAGAATTTCTACCGGTTCAACCCCCACGTTTTAGTAGAAATTGGCCTTCAAAAAACTGGTCCTTTCCTGCCACAGACAGACCCCAAAGAGGCAGATACAGGCGCCCGAGTGGCATAGGGCAAGCCCAAGGATCGTATAGAGGCAGACAATGGCAAGCTTCTACACAAAGAGGTGGTGAGGACAACTCGCAATCTTTCAGAAAGCAAACCCAATGACTTTCCCCTTTGCAGACCAACCAGGTCCCAAATGGTAGCCCCCTTAGGAGGAAAGCTGTCATTATTTTCAAAAAATTGGCATATTGCCACAAAAGACAAATGGATACTGGACATTATAAACAGAGGCTACAGATTTCATTTTCACACCCTTCCAAAAATGAGAGGCATGCCAAACCTGCCACACAATCAAAGGGCAGAGGCACAAAGGCAAATTACAAAGCTCATGAACATGAAAGCTATTCAAGAGGTACCTACGCACGAACAAGGCCAAGGTTTTATTCCGGGCTATTCCTGGTACCAAGGAAGGGAAAAGATTGGAGACCTATTTTGGACCTGTCCATCCTAAACACATTTCTACTCGTACCAAAATTCAAGATGCTCACTCTACAGCAACTTCTTTCCATGCTGGGCAAGGGGTCTTGGCTGGTAACATTGGACCTCAAGGAGGCATACCTGCATGTCCCAATCAGACAAAATTGCAGAAGATACCTCAGATGTCTTGCAGGTTCAATTCATTATCAATTCTCTGCATTGCCCTTTGGCTTATCTACTGCACCCAGAGTATTCACGAAATGCCTGGCATCAGTAATTGCCTTCTGCAGACTTCAAGGGATACAAATATACCCTTATTTGGACGACTGCCTGATCCAAGCGGACAACAAGAACATACTTCTGAAACATCTGGCTTATGTAATAAGGTTGTTGAGCTCTCTGGGATACACAGTCAGCAAAAAGAAATCAAGACTAATACCTTTTCAGAAGATAATTTTCCTGGGTGCCAACTTGGATACAAACACCCAGATGGCCTCATGCCAGAGAAGCAGGGGCAGCTAACTCAATATTTCACAGCACTAGCAAATTGCACCGGGCTTACTGCAAGGAAACAAAACAACAGGAACAAATTCCACCAAGGATTTATTATACACTGGAAAAGTCTCTCTCTGACGTCTCGGCCAAAGCCTTCAAGGAGAATAAAATACTTACATAAAAAAGCAGTATATATACACACCCATTACAAAGTGATTAAACAATTAATCAATTTAAACAGCATATTGGCAAGATAATACTTTCCAATTGAGCTCTTCATTTAGCCCAAAAGGAAACATAGTTTTAAATTTTAAAATATACACAGCTTCTTTCTGCACTAAAACAGTTTTGATACTTATATTATTAAACATAGATACACCAACTTGTTCCAATATAGTTGCTTTCAAGCCATCACTACAATTATTATGGGCTTCTAAAAAGTGCACTGCAACTGGGCTATCTTTCTTACAATTTCTAATGTCTCTTAAATGTTCTAAAAATCTTATTTTAAATGCCCTCTTTGTTTCCCCAATGTAAAACTTGTTGCAAGGACATTGTAAAGCATAGATAACACCCACAGAGTTACAACTAAATAAACCACGACTATCAAACTTAACATTATTAATAAATTCAAAATTTGGCTTAATGTGAATATTAAGTTTTCTTACCGTAAGGGTAAGAGTATAAAAAATTTTCTGGTGAAGTCTAAGATTGTTTTACCCTCCCCAAGAATGTATATGGAACCTGTTAGAGTTGGGACCTTCCCTTGTGGGAAATGCAAGGCTTGTAAACATATTGTATCCAGTTTTGAATTTATTAATAATGTTAAGTTTGATAGTCATGGTTTATTTAGTTGTAACTCTGTGGGTGTTATCTATGCTTTACAATGTCCTTGCAACAAGTTTTACATTGGGGAAACAAAGAGGGCATTTAAAATAAGATTTTAGAACATTTAAGAGACATTAGAAATTGTAAGAAAGATAGCCCAGTTGCAGTGCACTTTTTAGAAGCCCATAATAATTGTAGTGATGGCTTGAAAGCAACTATATTGGAACAAGTTGGTGTATCTATGTTTAATAATATAAGTATGAAAACTGTTTTAGTGCAGAAAGAAGCTGTGTATATTTTAAAATTTAAAACTATGTTTCCTTTTGGGCTAAATGAAGAGCTCAATTGGAAAGTATTATCTTGCCAATATGCTGTTTAAATTGATTAATTGTTTAATCACTTTGTAATGGGTGTGTATATATACTGCTTTTTTATGTAAGTATTTTATTCTCCTTGAAGGCTTTGGCCGAGACGTCAGAGAGAGACTTTTCCAGTGTATAATAAATCCTTGGTGGAATTTGTTCCTGTTGTTTTTTTCCTGTTTGGTTCCTGTTGTTCCAGTTTACTGCAAGGAAAATCCTGCAGGCTCTGGGATTCATGGCATCTTGCATCTTACTAATCTCATGTGCAAAGCTGCATATGAGGAAACTTCAATGGTACCTAAAAAACATATGGTCTCAACACAGCCACAGTTTGGAAACAATAATACCACTAATTCCATGTCTGCAAAAGGAATTTCTGTGGTGGGCTCAAGCTTGCCAAACAAACACAGGTCTTCCATTCAGCAAGCCTCAAGCAAATCAAGTCATCACAACAGACGCCTCAGACTACGCCTGGGGGGCGCACATGGCAGATCGGTGCATTCAGGGCAAATGGCCCCAAAAAGAAAAGCACCTTCACATCAATCAAAAGGAAATGCTAGCAGTAATAAATGCTATTATAGCTTTCAAGGACCTTCTGCAACCAGGACAACTACTGATAAGAACAGACAACACCACAGTTATGTGGTATATAAACAAGCAGGGAGGAACACATTCCTACCCCCTATGCAGACTGACCATGTCACTTTGGAACATGGCCATGGACTTACAACTCGAACTACAAGCACAGTACTTGCCAGGCAAGGAAAACACGCTGGCAGACAACCTAAGCAGAAATATGACAGATCCACACGAATGGAAGTTGCATCCAAAAGTCTTTACAGAGATAATCCAAGCATGGGGAAGGCCAGACATAGATCTATTTGCCTCCCACAAAAATCACCAATTGAAAAAATTTTGCTCAAGGATTTTCCACCCAAAGGCCTGGAGAGTCGATGCTCTCTCTTTTTGTTGGACATCAATGACAGTCTATGCCTTCCCACCTCTTCCTCTGCTGCCCAAAGTTCTACTGAAAACCAGAACAGACAGACCAAAGATGATCCTCATTGCTCCGGACTGGCCAAGACAACACTGGTACCCACTCCTGAAGAGCCTGACGTATTCACCACCATGGACACTGCCTCTAATGCCACTTCTCTTGACTCAACACAGCTTCAAAACTCTTCACAGCCAGCTAAAGACACTCAATCTAGCTGCATGGAAGATCCCTTAGCATCACAACAAACCCTACTCTCCAAGGAGGTTCAGGATGTCATTTTGGAGGCCAGAAGGCCGTCAACTAGAAAAGCTTACTCCGCAAAATGGAAGCGGTTTTGCGCCTGGAATGAGAAAAAGGGGTCAGGATCCTGGAAAACTGAATTTACCTCAAATACTACAGTATTTAACTGAGCTGTTAAGCAGTGGACTTTCATTCTCCTCCATCAAAATCCATGCCTCAGCCATTTCTGCACAATACAACACTGACCCACCCTTATTCTCACACCCTCTCTTAAGGCAGTTCCTCAGAGGGGCTAAGAATCTAAGATCACCAAGAAAACAGCCAATACCTACTTGGGATCTCGATTTCATTCTGGAAAAACTGACCTTGCCTCCCTTTGAACCAGCTTCCTCATCAGATTTGCAATATTTGTCCTGGAAAACAGCTTTCCTTCTGGCAATTACCTCAGCTCGTAGAGTTTCAGAACTACAAGCACTCATGGCTTTGCAGCCTTTCATAATCTTCCATCAGGACAGAGTTTCCTTGTGAACCAACCCGTCCTTTATGCCTAAAGTGGTCTCCGAGGTAGCTTTGAATCAGGCCATACATCTACCTACCTTCTACCCTAATCCTCAAAACAAAGGGGAGAGACTACTACACTCCCTGGATATCCACAGACAGCTACGTTATTATCTGGACCGAACAAAGCCTTTCAGAAAATCAGACCAGCTCTTTGTGTCCTATGCTGTAGGAGCTCAAGGAAAGCCAATTTCGAAACAGACAATCTCTAAATGGATAGCTCACTGCATACGCTTTTGCTATTCCTTTCATGGCAAGGCTGTACCTACAGGCATCAGATCTCACTCCACAAGGGCCACTGCCACCTCTACAGCCTTTCTCAGAGGAGTCCCTACCAAAGATATTTTGGAAGCAGCCACTTGGAGTTCTGTACATACCTTCTCCAAGCACTACCACCTACCATTATACTCCAAAACTAGGGCAGGTTTCGCCACTGCAGTCTTGCAAGGCATCCTGGGTCTTCCTAGTACCACCTAGTGCCTACCACCCATTTGTTAGCTTTGGGATTCTACCCATCTGTTATGACTGCAGCTGTATGCACAGTGAACATAGTACAGTTTTGTACCTACCATAAATGTAGATGTTCGAGTGCTAATACAGCTGCAGTCCAGGTTTCCCTCCCTCCTTCCCCTCTTGGAACTATCCTAATGGCTAACACCTCCTCATACAACATGATTGGGGTATTCTTTTATGGTGTATTTGCTTGCACTACTGGTTTTTGATATTATTGCATTGCATTATTACTTATAATTATGTTTTGCCTTCCTTCTGGGGGCACCTGACATCTGGGGCAAGAAAAACTGAAGAAAATGGCGTCGGCTGGTTCCTTTATACCCCTGTCACACTGACGTCAGGGAAGAAGCGACAACAACCGACGCCGGACCTAGACTTTGGAATTCGGCCGACCGAGGACCCGCCTGACGGCAGGAGAACCCATCTGTTATGACTGCAGCTGTATTAGCACTCGAACATCTACATTTATGGTAGGTACAAAACTGTACTTTTTCTGTTGGCATGTCTTCTCAGCTTCACATTTGTTTTCTCTTTAGTTCCATCCTTTCCACTGAAGATAACTTATCCTCTGGACTTTTTAGGTTTACATTACATTTCCTTAAAGAGAGAAGGAAATGGTAAGCCTGTTTAGTCTACCCTTTTACATGTATTAATATTCTGCCTGCCTACATTCCTCCTACCCCCTTCCCCTTTTTCCGTATGCCCATTGTTCTGTAATCTCCTCTGGAGATTGTCTTCACCACCCATTCCAGTTTTCATTCCGTGTGTCTTTAGAAAAGCCATGGTGTAGTTGGCTCCTACAGTGTGATATTTATGCCCCCCCCCGCACTTCCCATTCAGAATAAACTCGTCATATCTTCTTGGTGATTGTGTGCACCAGTATCTTTTCCCCCTGTCTTTTCTGGCCTTGAGAGAAGAGCTATAGCCCCTCTATTCTCCTGTCATTTTCCTTTCCTTCCATCTCACTGATCTTTCTGGTAACTTTCTTCTGTATTCCTTCAAGCATCCCATTGTCCTTTTCCTTATGTGAGCTCCAGAGTTCCAAACAGCACTACACATCTGGTAATAGAGTAGTAACATTGCCAACATACTTCTGGAATTTGTGCCACATGATAATACACCCTAGCACCCTTTTAGATGCTGTCACTGCACTCTCACTTTGGTCCACTCCAGGTAATTATCGCCCTAGATCCTTTTTCTGCTCTGTTTCCATCAGTTCCACTCCTCCTTCATGAAAGGTCTGCTGTGGATGTAAGTGCAATACTTTGTTTTTGCTTGCATTGAACCTCAGTTGCCATATTTCTGACCAGTTGTCAGCATTTCCATAGCTTTCACTAGACTCTCCTGGATTCCCATCCTCCAGTGCTGCTTCTGTCTTTGTGGTATCAGCAAAGAGGTTAGGCTGATTATGTTATGTCCCCTCAGTTATGTGTGAGAAAAAATGCTGAAGAATACTGTACACAAGACAGACCTGTATGGTCATACACTAGTTACTTTTCTAATTCCTGACATTGTCCTTCCCACCACAGCATTCTGTATCACACCATTCAACCATACCACTGTCCAGCTCCTCATTTTTAGTCCTACCTCTAACCCCCCCCCCCCACACACACACACACACACACACACACACACACACTCACACACTCACACACTCACACACTCACACACTCACACACTCACACTCACACTCACACTCACACTCACACCCACACTCACACTCACACTCACACTCACACACTCACACACTCATGCACACTATTCATATCCGCCACCTGTGTGGGATCAAGTCAAAGCCTTACTGAAATCCAGGTAGAATAAGTCTACTGATACTGTCCTGTCAAGTTTACATGCAACTCTGTTACAAAACTGGATCAGGTTTGATTGACAGTTCCTTCTGGCCTTAAGACTTTACTGTTTGCTGTCCTTGAGATGGATGTCCTTTAGAAATGCAGCCAGACTTCCATTCAGGATTCTCTCCATGACAATCACTGCCATGTTTTTAAGCTGACAGGCCTGCAAATCCCTAGTTTTTTTTTTTTTTTTTTTTTTGGACTAGCCAGTAGCCAGTCTTCAGTTGTAAGTCTCTGTCTTGGGGATCAGCAAACACACTGGCCACATTTTTGAGGACTTTGAGTGAAATTTTATCTGGTCCTTATGCTTTATCCTCCCTAAGGGCAGCCAGTTTCCTCTCAGAATTCTCTGTCTGCATCCTGGTGTCTGTACTGTTCAGTATTCTGTCTTGACTCCTTCCCAGCATGGCACTCTTTCACTTGCTTTTCCTGTGTGAAGATTAAAGCAAAGTATTCATTCACACGCTCTTTTTTTTTTTCCAGTCTTGTGTGATTTCCTTCCTATCTTTGCCAGTTTTGCCCTCACTCTCTTCCCTCTGTTCTGTTCTTAAAATGTAAAAATTTCTTTCTTGATGTTTCTGCCAACTCCCTTTTAACTTCACCCTTTGCTTCCCTTGCCACCTTTGTTGCTAGCCTTCTTATACTTTGCCTCCTCCCCTTCCACAGCCCCTCCTTTCCACTTCTTATAGAGACCCTTCATTTTGCCCTAACTGTTAGCCACATGTTCCTTTGTACTCACACTGGTCTTCTGTTTTTGCCTTTTTGCCTCGTCATTTAGTATTTCTGCTTTTTTCCCTAGTATTCTGTAGTTTCTATTCTATCTTTACGCAGCTTGCCAAGTATTGCTGTTGTCTTTCTTTCCCCAGTATGTCTAAAAAAAGTTAGTTTCCTGTTTTGTTCAATTCTGTAAACTTTCAATGTTCACCTTTATTGCCCTTCTAGTAAAATAAAAAGCAGTGTCTTTCAGCTTCTCCCCTTAGGGGTTGCCACAGCAGACCCACCAGTCCACATATTGATTGGCAGTGGAGTTTTTACTGTGTCAAGTTGCCAGCCCAGCACCCAGTCTTCACATAAGGCACACACACACACACACACACACACTTGCGCCTACCTCCATGTCTTTAAAACTCACTCAACTGCAGGGAGGACATGCAGACTCCGTACGGAAGTTGCTTCAGCCAAGAATCGAACCGGAGAACCACTTCCTGAGAATTGCCTTTATTGCCCTTCTAGTAGTCTACTTGTATTGTGCTTCCTCCACTGTACAGCCTCACCACCTTCCCACCATTTGTATGGCCTATCTTTTGCCCTAATTGATAGCCTCACATTTCATCTTAGCTTATCCAGCCTGTCTCATCTTGCCTGTTTGTCACATTGTTGTCTATAAGCTTGAGTATTCTGTCTTTGGCCAATTTCAAATACAGCTTGTTTACTGTGTCTCTTCGCTGCCAGCCTCCTAATTCATCCTTGACCCACTTCTCCTGCACAGCGTAATCCACTTTTCTAAAATCCCACACAATCTCGCCTTTTTTATTCTACCCTTCCTGCCCAGAACACATGCCTCTTGACTGTTGCCATGTTTGTCATATGGTACTCCTTTATTCTCTCCTCCAGTCTTTGATAGTCTTCTGTTGATGTCCTGACTGAAATCACTGTTGCAGTATTCTTTACATATGGGTTTTTGTCTGCTGATGTCGGGCCAGGGTACCAAATCTTTACCTTCCTGAGGGAGTACATAAAATGTGTGACCTCAGATCATATGCATCTGGGTATATAGGCAGATGTATGCATGAGTACCCCAGGCTATCTTGCTGCCAGCCTGAATGCAGGTCATGCATCTGTCAGACTGATCTTCAGTGGATCATTGGTACAGTTGCTTCACTTTTTCACATTTCAGATAAGTTCCCTATTGAGGAACATTCCTTTTTGTGAGTATTTTGATTGTGTAGATCACTTTTGTTAGATGTCAACTGGGAGGGGTAAGTGTGAGTGAAAGAAGACAGGTCCCACACAAGGACTAGCATAGAGTGTGTCTTTTTTGGTTAAACCTGAAACACAACTACAAAACTTGATGCATCTGCCAGTCATTTGTTTCTAAAACCCTTAGGTTCAGACATTCCTTCCTTAACACATTCCTTGAAACTCAGCATCTGAAACACCTGGCCCAAGCCAAAATGGCAGAATCCTGAGCATCTGACATTGCCATTCCACCGAAGATGCTCCAAAAAAAAAAAACAAAGACGACTCGTAGTCTTGCATTTGAGTCTGACAAACCCACTGAGGTTGCAAAACCTACAGTCCATCAGATATCCTCTCAGTTGCCCGCTATGAAAACCCCTTCACAGGCCAGTATGGCTCCTGAGGTCTTGCAGGTGGCAGACCCCTTGGATGAACTGTGTCTCATTATTTCAGAGGTTCCACGTGGAGTTCCTCAAATCCTAGTCAGGGAAGAGATTTAAGGCACACTTGAAATATGCCAAGGTTCTGAAGCTCTGAGACTAGTTCAGGCAGATGTCACACCTAAAAAGAAAAAAACAGAAAATTAGACATGTGAGCTCCGCTACAACTTCCAAAGAAAAAGAATGGATAGACTTCTCCCAGGGCTTATTTAGAACAGTCATAGCCCTGAAACCTTCTCCTTGTATGTCCTAGCTGCCACATGCCACACCACAAAGGCACACTCAAGATTCCCTTCCAGTGAGGAGGAACAGGACCTGGATTCTGATCATTCCCGGGATTGTCCCTTAAGTTGCATTCCCCCCAGAACAGCTTTCCCTTGATGGAGACTCCTGACTATCCTTTTGAGAAGGCCTCTTTTGGGGAAACTATCCAGGACATGAGGCATTTTAAATGACAATCAAAGCAATTATCAGATGTTCAAAAGAAATACTATAGTTTCTTGGAAATGGGCAACCCAGTTCCCTCTCCAGTTCTCCCAGTACTAGATGGATACCAGGACGCCTTTCAGTCTGCACCTTCCGTTCCTTATTCCCAACCACTGGCGCCTAAAAAAACAGATTCTACAAGCTGCCTGTTGAACTGAAATACCATCTGATGTTGTCAATCTTCGTTAATTCCTTACAATGGGTTATCGGTTCTGTCCTCGGAACCAAGCCGGCCTTATACCAAGGTCGTGTCAACCAAAAACTCTTGAGCCAAGATCCTACCCACAATGCTCTGCAACCTGTTACCTCAGATCTCGTTTGCCATGTTGCCGTATAGCTATGTCAAGCCTTCTCTCTCAGCTAAGTGTTCAATTTTTTTAAATTTTTCTATTAATGTATAGAAAGTTTTCAGTTCTTCACTATCTCTATCTTCTTACCCTGTTGCAACTTTGAGACTCTCTCCCTATAGTATATTCTGTCCTTTTTCTTACCTTTGAGGTAATTCTCCATTACCATCGTTGGCAATTCTTTCTCTCCCTTTCTCACCTTTCTGGGTACTTTCATAACCTTTTAGTAGTATTGTAGTTTTTCCCTTGATATTACAATGTCGGATAAGAAAAGTAGTGTTGGTTTCAAGCAATGTACAGAATGTGGCCGTAGGTTACCGCTTTCTGATGGTCATGATTTGTGTGTTTTATTGTCTGAATGTTTCCCACCTGTCAATGGACCCCCCCCCCCCCCGGTGTGGGATTTGTGGAAATTTTTCGACTAGGACTCTGAATGAAAGGAAGAATAAACTTATTCTAAAAGGCCTCTTTAAATCTCCTTTCTGTGAGGGTACCTCTGTGTCAGAGGGCTCATCTCCTCCTCCTCCTAAACTCCATAAGAGGCATTCTTCTTCCTCCTCAAGGTTGCTCACTTTGTCTCCCTCTCGAGATCACAAGGAGTCGACTCACAAAAAGGTGAAAATTTCTGGCCCGGCGCCGCCATCTATGGTCCTTTTGGCCCCAGCTTCGGCTCCACCCCAATTTGTTCTCACTCCAGCTATATCTTCTTCACTGCCACTGGAGTTCCCGGTGCAGACACTCATGGCTCTGACAGTATTGTCGCAGCCTTTTTCGGCACCACTGACATTGGTGCAGACTCTCTTGGCACCATCTCTACAGATGCAGTCTCCTTTGGCACCGTTGGTGCGGACTCCTTCGGCTCCATCCTTGCTGATGCAGTCAACTTCCGGGATACTGCCCTCTATGGTGCAGACTCCTTCGGCACTGACCTGCTCGGTGAAGTCACTTTTGGTACCATCGTTATTGGTGCAGACACCTTCTTCGATGGCACCATATTCATCGGTGCAGACACCTTCTTCGATGGCACCGTATTCATCGGTGCAGTCACCTTCTTCAATGGCACCGTTTTCATCGGTGCAGACACCTTCTTCAATGGCACCGTATTCATCGGTGCAGACACCTTCTTCGATGGCATCGTATTCATCGGTGCAGACTCCTTCGTCGATGGCACCGTATTCATCGGTGCAGACACCTTCTTCGATGGCACCGTATTCATCGGTGCAGACACCTTCTTCGATGGCACCGTATTCATCGGTGCAGACACCTTCTTCGATGGCACCGTATTCATCGGTGCAGACACCTTCTTCGATGGCACCGTATTCATCGGTGCAGACACCTTCTTTGATGGCACTGTATTCATCGGTACAGACACCTTCTTTGATGGCACCGTATTCATCGGTGCAGACACCTTCTTTGATGGCACCGTATTCATCGGTGCAGACACCTTCTTTGATGGCACCGTATTCATCGGTGCAGACACCTTCTTTGATGGCACCGTATTCATCGGTGCAGACACCTTCTTTGATGGCACCGTATTCATCGGTGCAGACACCTTCTTTGATGGCACCGTATTCATCGGTGCAGACACCTTCTTTGATGGCACCGTATTCATCGGTGCAGACACCTTCTTTGATGGCACCGTATTCATCGGTGCAGACACCTTCTTTGATGGCACCGTATTCATCGGTGCAGACACCTTCTTTGATGGCACCGTATTCATCGGTGCAGACACCTTCTTTGATGGCACCGTATTCATCGGTGCACGCACCTTCTTCGATGGCACCGTATTCATCGGTGCAGACACCTTCTTCGATGGCACCGTATTCATCGGTGCAGACACCTTCTTCGATGGCACCGTATTCATCGGTGCAGACACCTTCTTCGATGGCACCGTATTCATCGGTGCAGACACCTTCTTCGATGGCACCGTATTCATCGGTGCAGACACCTTCTTCGATGGCACCGTATTCATCGGTGCAGACACCTTCTTCGATGGCACCGTATTCATCAGTGCAGACACCTTCTTCGATGGCACCGTATTCATCGGTGCAGACACCTTCTTCGATGGCACCGTATTCATCGGTGCAGACACCTTCTTTGATGGCACCGTATTCATCGGTGCAGACACCTTCTTTGATGGCACCGTATTCATCGGTGCAGACACCTTCTTTGATGGCACCGTATTCATCGGTGCAGACACCTTCTTTGATGGCACCGTATTCATCGGTGCAGACACCTTCTTTGATGGCACCGTATTCATCGGTGCAGACACCTTCTTCGATGGCACCATATTCATCGGTGCAGACACCTTCTTCAACGGCACCATATTCATCGGGGCAAACATTTGCCATACTGCTCTTCACCCTAGACACCTATGGTGCCACCTTTGTCGGCGCAGATATCCTCTGCACCATTCTCGTCGGTGCAGACACCCTCTACATTACACGAACTCGCCAGAACTAACTACTCTCCCTCCATAGATCCTTATGTGGGAAGTCAATACAGCCCCTTTTTAGACGGGCCAGAATCTCTATCAGGTCTCTCTATGAGGTCGACCAGGAGCCTCTCAGAACGGGATGTGTTGCAGCTTGTTGACCAGTTGCTTGTGGCCAGGGGACTCTCTAATCCATCTAAAGCTGCACTCCCTCTTGCAGGTGACCGTATTTCTCCTCAGACTCCATCTTACACTCCTCCTTCGACTTCCAGGGAAGCATTGAATCCCCTTCCTCCGACAGCTTCCCTTCCTTCAACACCAACAGTGGACCTCACTTTGGAGCGGGAGTCATCCTTGTGGCCCTCTGTGCACTGGACACCAGGCCCTTCTCAGGCTAGCGGCTGTGCCATGGAAGCAGGCGTTTTTGGTTTGACGGCAATATTTTCTATGGCACCTTCCAGGAATCCTCCTCCCCTCACACTCCACATCCCTCTTGAGACTCCTGGTCTGGGGTTGGCTCGTCAGAGCAGGGTGTGACCCCTGTCCCCAGGTTGTTGTGTTTGGTTATGGGCTCCCATCCCTCTTTGGGCAGTCTGGCCTTCCAGGCAATGGAGAGGGCACTTGCCTCTGCTGGCAGAACATCCCTGTCTGAGTCCTTGCCCCTCTCTGTGCCACAGCTGTCACAAGCTACAACTACCGGACCCAGGGCACAAGGGCCTCAGGCTTCCCCCTGTAGGAGATCCCCTTCTCACAATCTTCCCCAGAGCTCCCCACTGAGGAAGTCCCATGCAAGAGGAAGTGCATGGACTCCACTGAGGAGTCTCTAACTGAAGATACTGACTTTGATGACAGGGAAGGGTCCCCATGGTCACCCTCTGATGAGGTGTCCTTTGGTGACATCCTCGAGATCCTAAGACAGAGGAGAAACCGGAAGTCCTCCAACCCTTCCTCAGAGGAGTCCGTATTCATCCAGGCCTTTCGTGCCTGGCCCCCTACCTCCTGTTTTACCCCACTGGCCAATGAGCTTGTCCAGCGTGCATGGAAGGCTCTTGATACTTTGGAAGCTATACCCCGGAGGGCTGACAAAATGTTATCTTCGCCTGCTGAACATCCTCAATGGTCCAAAGGGCTTCCAGTAGATGCTGTGGTGGTGACGGCTGCAACCAAAAAAGACTTGGCAAAAGAGAGCTAGACTGTCCATCCACCTAACAAGGAGTTGTGAGCAATAGACAGACTCGGGAAGCTTGTGTTTGCTTCATCAACCTTTGATGTAAGGTTCTTGGACTACTTGGCACACTTTACGAGGCTCCAGAGGGACCTTATCAACCAACTCTCTGAAACCTTGGCAGAAGCTATTTCTGATGAGGTGCGTGACATGGTAGCCTCTCAGATAGCAACCCTAGAATCTATATCCAATTCTTCCATGCTCCTCATTTCACATGCAACGGAAGGAGCGGCTAGAACGGCAGGTGCAGGCATAGTCACGAGACTTCATGTCTGGATGCGCCTTTGTGACTTTTCAGACTCCTTTAAGGCTTCCTTTATGAATGCCCCCATCAAGGCCTCTGCATTGTTTGGCCCAAAGGTTAAGGATACGCTGGCAAGGTGTGAACAAGATGGTAAGACCCAGTCTGCCCTTGGTGTCCGACACTCCACCCCTCAACAATTCTACTCCAGAAATCAGAGGAGCAGGAAGATGTGGCACAGAAAATTACAGGGCTCTTTCCGTGACACACATGCTGAGTTCTCCCCTAAGGGCAGAGGGGGGAAACTCTAATGTAAGATGCCTTTTTTGGGGCAGAGGAGGTCTGCGAATCTGGGGTTCCAGAGATTCTTTCTCTGGGCAACCTTACCAGTGCACCTGAAGCGTTGCCCAACTGCTCACCTCTGGAAG
This sequence comes from Protopterus annectens, assembly GCF_019279795.1. Lineage (NCBI taxonomy): Eukaryota > Metazoa > Chordata > Ceratodontiformes > Protopteridae > Protopterus > Protopterus annectens. Next base: position 462,163,637 of record NC_056745.1, read on the forward strand.
CGGTTGGGGGTTGGTTTCCTTGTACCCTACTGCCTGGTGAGCCATAACCACAGATTCCTGGGTACAACAGATAATATCCAGAGGTTACCACATTCCCTTCTATCTCTGTCCCACTTCACCCTGAAATTTACCTGATGTCCCACCTAGTCAAGGGGAAGCAGCAGCACATGAAATCCAAAAGCTGCTACAAAAAAGTCATCCAAACGGTCCCCCCAGACCGGATAGGATACGGTTTTTACTCGAGATTCTTTTTAGTGCCAAAAAAGACAAGGGACTGGAGACCAATTCTGGATCTCACCACACTAAATAAATTTGTAAAAACCAGAAAAATTCCGGATAGTCACGGTTCAGTCTATCCTGCCTCTTTTGGAAGAAGACGATTGGATGTGCTCTATAGATCTTCAAGATGTGTATTGCCATAAAAAAGTGGACAAATGCTCAAGAAGATACCCCCGCTTCTGCATAGGAGCCAGTCACTACCAATTTCGAACACTGCCCTTCGGTCTCTCTACAGCCCCCAGAGTGTTCACCAAATGCATGGCAGTGGTTATCGCTCACCTGAGACTTCAAGGATTACAGGCACAGGCGTTTCCATACCTAAATGACTAGCTCCTTACCATCCCCACCAAGCGTCTACTGGAGGAAGCCCTGGACTACACTCTTCTCACAGCTCAGCGCCTAGGAATCACTATAAACTGGGAGAAGTCCAACATGACCCCGGCACAAATTTTAGAATTCATTGAAGTTCTGTTGGACACGAGGAATTGCACAGCATCTCTTCCGGATCACAAACTTCAAAGAATAAGACAACAGGTTCAGCTGCTAATATGTCACCACAAATCTTCTGCTCGGTCCGTACTCCAACTCTTGGGGTCAATGGCAGCGTCTGTCACCATTGTTCCTCTGGCCAGGTTCCAGATGAGACTTCTTCAGTGGCTACTACTCACTCAGTGGTACCCTCTACAACATCTTTTGTCTTTTCAGATAAGTGTAACAGAGATGCAAGCAAGACTTGCTCTGGTGGACGTCTCAAAATCCCCAACAATGGTCTCGCCCCTTCAGCCCCCATCAGGCAAAAGCTGCGGTGACCACGGATGCCTCCCTGATGGGGTGGAGGGGGGGGGGGCTATGTCAGGGAAACTCGGTCTGAGGCAGAGGCTCATTTGCATATCACTGTCCTGGAACTGAGGGCGGTGCTACTAGCATTGCAAGCATTTCACTCGATCCTTCCGTCAGGAACTATTACAGTCCAGTCAGACAACATGTCGGTAGTCTGGTACGTCAGCAAGCAAGGGGGCACCAGATCTTACCCGTTATGCCTAGAGGCCTTGAGAATATAGCAATGGGTGACTGCTTCCAACTGCTTTCTAATTGCAACTCACATTCCCGGGAGCTCCAACGTGATAATGGACAAATTGAGCAGGTGCATTCTACAACCTCACAAGTCGTCACTCAATCCTGTGATAGCGGCAAAAATTTTCAAACGCTGGGGCCAGCCTTTCTATTTGCCTCCCCAACTACTTTGCCCTGATCCCCCCTCGGGGACAGTCACCGAGAGACCATCTAGTCCACGCTTGGCCCTTGGGTCTACTTTATGCTTACCCTCCTCTACCCTTCATTCCCCAATTTTTTGGAGAAAGCACAGCAGTTGAAGAGCAAAGTAATCCTCATTGCACCATATTGGCCTCGAGAAGTTTGGTTCCCCTTCCTTTGGCCTCACCTGCTAGATCGATCATGGATTCTCAATCCAACTCTGAGGTTAATCTCCCATCTTCAGGGTCTGACCCACCCCAATCTAACAAACCTGAAGCTGACAGCTTGGTTTCTCTACTTCCAATAATTGCCAGGCAGGGTAACCTCTCCTCCCCGGTGCGCAATATTCTTATTGCATCTCATAAATCATCCACCAGGCTAATCTATGTCAGCAAATGGAAAAGATTTACCTTATGGGCATTGAACAAACAGTTGGACTCCTTTTCAGCCCCAGTTTCGGTGGTATTATATTATTTATCAGATCTCTTTCAATCTGGGGTATCAGCCTCCACTGTTCGTGGTCATTTAGCTGCCATTTCTAATTTCCACAGTGGCTTCCAGGACTCTTCAGTCATGTCACACAGACTCTGTAAGACTTTCTTGAAGGGCGTTTTTTTACTTAAAACCTCCCTTTAGAGAACCAGTACAACCTTGGGACCTTGCTTTGGTTCTGCAAGCCCTAACAGCACCGCCCTTTGAACCTGCATCTTCATGTGACTTGAAGTACCTCTCTTGGAAAACCTTGTTTCTGGTTGCTATCACATCGGCCAGACATCTATCAGAACTTCAAGCCTTATCCATCAAACATCCCTACCTTGTTTTCTGTAAGGATAGAGTCTCACTTAGAACTAATTCCTCCTTCTTACCAAAAGTGGTGTCAGAGCGGTCTATCAACCAGTCTGTTGACCTCCCAGTATTTTTCCCTAACCATTCTAACAAGGGAGAGTATTGCCTGCACTCCCCAGATGTTCACAGGCCAGTCCGTTTTTATTTGGACAGAACAAAATCTACCCGTAAATCAGACCAATTATTTTTGGCTTTTTCTGGACCAAGGCTAGGTCGTCCAGTTTCTAAAGCGTCATGGTTGAGAAATTGCATCACTTTCATCTACAACAAGAACAACATCACCTTGCCTCACAAAGTGAAAGCCCATTCTACAAGGTCAGTGGCAACTTCAGCAGCTTTCCATGCTAGGGATTCCCTCAATGACATTTGCTCAGCTGCGACTTGGGCCAACCCCCATACCTTTATTCTTCATTACAAATTGGATTTGGCCTCCAGAGGAAGAGCTTCTTTTGGTTTCATGGTGCTCAGGAATGTCCTTCCATGAGGGCCGCCCAGGGATACAGGTAGCTGGGGACTCTGTCCCATCATAAGGAATGAACGAAGATTAACAACATCAGGTAAAGAACTTATGTCTTACCATAATGTTCCATCTGTGATATTAGTCTTCATTCATTCATTACTCCCCACCCTCTGTCCCCCTCCGGAGATTCCTGTTGGATTTCATATGGTCCTTCTTCCATTCTTGTAGTTGTGTTATGACCAGAGGTAGCCTCTACTTTTGTCTATCAACTTGCAAACTCAATCTGAGGTAACAAGGAGCAGAAAATTGTGGGTAGTATCTTGACTTGAGAGTGTTTGGCTGACGTGAGCTTGGTATAAGGCCGGCTTGGTTCCGAGGATGGAACTGATAACCCATCATAATGAATGAAAGAAGATCAACAACACAGATGAACGTTATGGTAAGACATAACTTCTTTTTATAAGAACCCTGTGGCTGATTCTGCTGCTGTCTCCCTGTCCTCGGGTAAGTCTTCTAAACTTCTCCCCAGTACTAACACCCTTCCCACAGATAAGGATAGGGCTATGAATACGTAGGAAAAGGGTACACCTGTTCCACCCTTGCATTCAGAGTATGAACTACAAGATGCAGATGACTAAATATTTGCTGTTTGTCCTACAGTCTCTGAATAAGGGCATGTTATACTCACAATCTGCAGATTCTAAGCAGCAAATGCAGACATTACTGTCTCAAGCTACTCAAATTTCTAGGCATAGTATCAAATGCAGTTATGATGCAGTGGATGCCTCTTCCAGGGCTGCAGCCGCAGGTTCAGTCATTAAATATTGTATGATTGCACAGCCAAGCCCATCCCTTAGGACTTTAAATATAAAATCCTAGATGTTTCCCAAGACAAAGACCTCCTGTTTCGTTCCGAAGCTGCAAAACACTTCAGAGCCCTACAAGAGTTGGGTAAAACTATGAAGGACTCTAGGCAAATGTTACATTCTACAGTCCTTGAATACCACCTACCAGCCAAGTCCACTTCCTTTGTTAAAAAGAACCTGCAGTCCACTCACAAAGAAAAACACCTAAGAAAGGGATTCTCAGACAAATCACATAGGGCATATCATAGAGAGAGACCGCCATTCAGAAGCAAAAACCTGTGACTACCTTTCCAGCTGTACCTCTTCCCTCCTCAAACCTTCTATCCTTCGTCAAAAAGACTTTCTCTGTCCCTTCCTTTCTGGAAAATGGTAACTACAGACAAATGGGTCTTGCCTGTCAGCAAAGAAGGCTCTGCCATGTCATCTGAAAGCATCCCCTGTTTAAAGGGTTTGCCTCCACCTCCTCCTCCTCCACAAAACCATATCACTTTGTTTAACACATTCTCATCCAGGACTTTCTATATCAAGGCACCATAGAAAGAATGCCACCCTCCTTCATAGGAAATGGGTTCTTTTCCAGAGTGGATCTCTGTCTTATCCACTGTACAGGCTAGCACAAGAGGCATGGCAACTAGCCACACAAATGGGCATGACTCTGACAGCTACATACATGAGAATTTACTGGTGAACATTTTAAGCAGGTCATTGGAGGACCTCACGAATGGACCATGAAGAAACAAGTCATCAGAGCCATAAGGCATCAGTGGGGAACACCAGAAGTAGACATTTTTGCTGCACTAGAAAGCCACCAGCTTCCCCTGTTCTGCATCAGGAGTCCTTCCGTGTCAGCTTGGAGAACAGATGCCTTTTCTTTCCAGTGGTCTGCAAGGTTTCTGTATGCCTTTCCCCTTTTAGCACTTTTTACAAAAATTCTTCTAAAAGTTCAAAAGGAAAGCTCCAAACCTCCTATTCTGGACCCCTTCTAGCCAAGACAACATTGGTTTCCTGTCCCACTCAACCTGTCCAAGGGAAATTATTGGAAAATACTGTTGCAACCAGACCTACTCAGAAGCAAGGTCTGCTTCTCCCATTCAAATCTAGCCTGTCTATCTCGCTCTGGATGATGGGGTTCTGATCCCTAAAAGATGCACCTTATCTGAGTAGGTGGTTCAGGTTCTACAAGAAGGTGGAAAACCTACCACCAGAAAATAATATACAACTAAGTGGAAAAGCTTTTCAGTTTGGTGCTTCAAGCACAGCCGTGACAGATTCTTATCAGATACTCCTCCTGTCCTCAAATATCTTTGCAAATTATTACACTTTAGTTTGGCCTACTCTTCCATTAAAGCCCATCTGTCTGCCAATAACATCTGCCTAGACTCTTGATCCTCCTGTCATGTCCAAGATGGAGATAAGGTTTTTCTTGAAGGTTGTCCTACATTTTAAGCCACCTAGGAAACGTATTTCTCCTCCCCGGAATCTAAGTTTTGTGCTGGAAAAACTGGCTTTGCCCTTTCAGGCCAGCAGCTTCTGCCACTTTAAAATTCTGCACCTGGAAGATTATCCTTCTCACTCATACCTCTGCCTTGGAGTGTTTGAACTTCAGACTCATATGATTGTTCCACCCTTTCTCATTTTCCACAAGGACAAGGTGGCGTCCAGGGCCAATCCTTCAGTCATGCATAAGGTAGTGAATGAGATCTTCTTCATCCAGGCCATCCATCTGCTTGCCTCTTTCCCCAACTCCTAAAATAAAGCGGAAATAATTCTCATTTCACTATACTTTCCATCAGCTAAGGTTTTACTTGGACAAAACAAAAGAACTATCAAGAAAGCTGACAAACATTTTGTTTCATTCGTGGATTCCAAATGGGGCCAACCCATCTCTAAGCAAAGCATTGCATCTTGAGTATCAAAGGCTATTTCTTTCCGCTACACATGGAATTGGAAAGCATTGCCTTCCAGCCCAAAAGCACATTCCACCAGGGCAGTGCCCTCCTCTGGGGCATTCCACAAATGTGTATAAGCCAGGTCCATCTTGGATGCAGCCAGCTGGTCTTCTGTGTGTACATTCACCAAACATTACAAGATTAATGCCTTTTCAAGATCCAGGGCTGCCTTTACTAGGCCTATCCTGTGTGGTCTCCTGGACAGCTCATCTTCCCCTTAGCTACTCTCCCTTTTCTTTACCTCCTTCAGCTGTGGGAGTCACCCCATATGTCAGGAATACTGCAACAGTGATTTCAGTCCGGACATAGTACAGTTGTGTAAGAACTTGCCATGACAGTAGATGTTCTACTTAATCATTGTTGTAGTATTCCTTCCCTCCCTCCCTTTTCTTCCTCTGTCCTTGGCTTACAACAGAGGAAAAGAGAAATGTATCACACAATAGACTGCTTTCAGGGGAATTTACTTACTTCTTCTAGCTACACCCCTCATAGCTGACCACGTTCTTCTCCCAGTTGTCTTCAGGCCACTGGTTTGGAGATAGTCTGAGGTACTTGGGCATACATTCTCCTATATATCCCAAAGCATATGGACTGAGGTCATATGTTGACCATATGCCATCAGGAGGGTAAAGCTTTGGTACTAAGGCTGGATGTTAGCAGATGAAAACCTGTATGTTAAGAATACTGCAGCAGTGATCAGGAGGACATCTGCTGTTATGGTAAGTTCTCACACAACAGTACTGTGTGTCAAGTGGAGGATACACTGTATCACTCTACCATATTCCATCTTCTTCTTTGTCCCTCTACCTTTGCCAGAACACTTAATTAAGGTTATAGACTTGGTTGCTGTCTTCCCCCATTCCAGGTTTGATGTCTTTACTCCTCTCTGGCTTCACATGCGATGCCTTTCTTGATGTAGATTACTACTTCAACAACATGTCTATCTTTCTGTCATTTATTTGCACTCTGCATGCAGGCAGCTCTATATCACACCCCTCTTTGTCAGTAGCCCATCTTTATGGAATTCAAGCACTGTTCACCTTCCAGTCCTGCAGCACGGCTTGCAACACCCCTTTTTCCTACTCAGAGTACTGACAATGCACTCTAAAACTACTCAGCCATGATCCAAGTAGCCCTTTTCTTCTGCAGTATTCTGAATGTCTTTTTCCATTCTGTTTAATTTCTAAAGTCCTGTGCCTCCTTTATTGCTTCTGTAATTAGACCTCCCCTTCCATCTTACATAGAGGTGCACCTTTTCAGTCCAACAATACTTTTTTGGATAAGATGACACTTGTCCGTTGCATAGAGCTGATCTTTCTGCCAGGTTTCCCCCATTATCCAACCTGTCCTAAGCCTTTCTTCCATGTCCATTATTGCAACTAGCATTATACTCCCTAATCCTCTTCACCTGTGTGCTGGCTAGTTCAGGTGTAATACTTATGAGAATGCAAGTTCAGTCCTCCTGTCCTCGCGTCTGTCTGCCATTTACATATCCTTGCATGTTGCTACCTCAGCTAGCTGCCCTAACAAGCTGGTGATGCTTACTAAACTCTTTTCTCTCTTGGTGACAACTGTTGTCACCTCCTCGTATGGTTTACTCAGGGTAAATCCAGAGATATGATGTCAGTTTTCATTCTGTCCTTAACTTATGGGCTCAGATCGGACTCAGTCATTGCAAAAGCTCGTAGTAACCAGAAAACTCTTGAGCTACTGTCTTACCCACAATGCACCAACCTCAAGTACCTTAGATCTTGTTTGCTGCTTCCAGCAAAAAACACTGTGTTACTGCGCTTTTGAGCGAGTCTTCAGATAAGTTCAATTTTTTCCTTTTAAACTTTTCTCATTCTAATTACCTTTCCAACTTACCATAGATCGTAAACTTTCCCTGTTTTTTCTCTTTTGGTACTTGTGTACTGTAGTTAGTACTCTTCCCCTCCCCCTGAAAAAACAAAAAAGACTATCTCCTTCTCCCAGTACTACTTCAGCTTCAACGAAAAATTCAAAGAAGACTAAGAAAAGAACTCTTTTGCATCTGGCTCACTCATCAGATCCTAAAAACAAAATTTCTAATTGTCTGATCAGACTTCATATTCTGATCTAAATCGAAACAAAATAAGACTGTCAGATCTGATTTCGCCTTCAGATCCGAAGCTTAAGAGGCCTTGTCAACTGTCAGATCAGACTGCTTTGCATCTGACACCAAAACTGTCGGATTTGATTTTTGAGTCGAAACCCCTTCCAAGAACTAGATACTCTCCCTCATTGAACCCTGTTCCTTCCAGGTCCCGTCTCCTCCTGTGAAAGAGGCCTAGGTCTCCTTCCTTGGTGTCCACTCTCTCTTCCAGGAGCCTTACAGAAGAAGATGTGGAGAAGTTACTGAAAAAGATTCTCTTGGCACAGAGTATGTCAAGCATCCTGTCTGCTCCTAAGCCTCTGGGTCAAAAGATCCACTACACCCCCTTTGCAAGTTCCTCTTCCGACCTCCTACTTGGCCTTGGAGTTAACAGATTTGAGTCATCAGAGTTCATTTGCATCTGATCCAAGAATTTCTTTGTCCTCTTGTCTGAAGCTTGCTCTGAGCTCTTTGGTTATATCGGATCCAGAGAGCTCTCCAAGCTGGGGGTATCCTGTCAGGTGTGGGGTGTCACAGTTGACATTGAACGTTTCAGAGCCATCTCTATACCTCAGGACCTCAGCACAGGTTAATTCAGCTCCGACTTCGACAATGAAGGAGTTCTTCTTAGAGCAGGACGGGACTGCGGTCCAAAGGCTTGCCCTTGTGGATACAGAGTCCTGATCCTCTCAGGGGTTGGGGTCCACCTTTCAGGTCATGGAGAGAGCCTTGTCTGTTTCCATGACAAAGACTGTTCCCTTCAGATCTGTAGTCTGCAGGTTTGCCATCTCTCTTCTTGAAGTCTCATCTATCCTCTCTACAGGACCAGCTAGTACCAAAACCCCAGGCTCCCCAGCAGAGTGTTCAACCTGTTCCCTTCCCTTCAGATCTGTAGTCTGCAGGCTTGCCATCTCTCTCCTTGAAGTCTCATCTATCCTCTCTACAGGAACAGCTAGTACCAAAACCCCAGGCTTCCCAGCAGAGTGTTCAACCTGTTCTGATACCTCCTCAGAGCATCCCACTGAAGAGGTCCCTAAGAAGAGAATGTGCAAGAGGAAGCACTTAGGCTCCCCAGAGGCTTCTGTCACAGAAGATACAGACTTTGATCAAGGTGAGGGGTCCCCATGGTCACCTTCTGAAGATGTCCAGTTTGGAGACATCCTTGAAATCCTGTAGCAGAGAAGTGGCTGGAAGTCCAGCAACCCTTCATCCAAAGAGTCTGTATTTCTGGAGGTCTTTGGTAACAAGCCCTTCTATCTCCTGGGTGACTCCGCCCACTGATGAGCTCACAGAGTTGATCTCTCAGCGGGCATGGAATGCCCCAGACACCAATGAACCATTCCCCAGGAGACTGGACAAAATCATGACAGCACCAGAAGACAAACATTTTTGGGCAAAAGTGGTGCCTGTTGATGTAATGGTAGTGGTGGTGGCCACTAAAAAGGAACTCTTTGAAGACTTCCTCGGTCCAGCCACCAAACAAGGAGTCTCTGTTGATAGACAGGTTTGGGAAGCATGTCATTGCATCAGCGGACTTTGCCTTAAGGTCTCTGAACTATTTGGCACACTTCACCAGGTTACAGAGAGACCAAGTTAAGGAACTCTCTGATACCCTTTGAGGATCCATTTCTGATGAGGTACAGGCATCTGTGACTTATCAGTTGGCTACCCTGCAATCCATTTCCAGTTGTTCTATAAGACTAATTTTGAACATTGCCGAAAGAACCTCAAGGATGGTGGGTTCCAGCATTTCTATAAGAAGGCACGCTTGGATGCGCTAATGTGATTTTTGCACTGCCCTTCAAGTCTTCATTTGTCAGTGCTCCCTTTGACAGTGCATTATTGCTTGGCCCCAAAATTAGACATGTTATCCAGGTGTGAAAAGGATGGAAAGACCCTGTCTGCCGTGGGCATACATTTTTCCATGCCTCAAAAATCCTTCCCCAGGAATCAATAAGGTACTGGTAAATTCATTCATTTCATTCTTCAACTCCCTTCCCACCAACCACCTGCCCTAAATACTCCTGGAAGAGTGAGCGTTTTTAAATGTGCCACTTCCTTGGTTCATAGCTCCAGATATATCCTCTCTGTGTAACTGCAATATAGCTTTCTCCTGCTGCTAGCAAACAAGATCTGAGGTACTTGGGTTGGCGCATTGTGGGTAAGAGAAGTAGCTCAAGAGTTTTCTGGTTGCCGCAAGCTTTGGCAACAGCCGAGTTGGATCCGAGGGATCAGATCTGAACCCAAACATTGAGGAAGAATGAAAATGGACAACACAAATGGAACATTATGGTGAGTACATAACCTTTTCTATTTCACTAAAATCTTGTCAAGTCTAGACTGATAATTTGTCACAAAAACACCAAGTCTTCCAACGAAGCAAAAAACAATGACATAAAAATAAAAATTCCCAACACAAATGTGGTTTCACTGATTTAATAGCACAAAACACAAAGATCCCAATGACTCAGTGCTTTCACCATGAGAATGGCTTCATCAGAGTCCTGCTATTAAATTGGTGAAACCACGTTTGTGTTGGGATTTTTTATTTTTATTTCATAGACTGATAATTTGTTTGTGGTTGAGTTTCCACTCATGAAAACCTTCTGTTTCCTCACACTGACCCTCCTCTCATTTGCTTCATGCCCCATGATCCTGCTCCTCCTACCCTGTAACATTTTCACCATTCTCATTGTTTCTCACTGTCTTTCTTGGCTGTGTCCCTTGTTGTGGTTCATAGGTAACTAGAAGGTGTGCAGTCCATGATCATTATTGAGCCTAGCCCAACTGCCTCAAGTCACTTTCTGGTTAAATGACTTGTTCAGGTTCACACATGGCAAATGAGGGCTGAGGGAATCAAGCCCTGTACCACAGGAAGTAGATTATTAAGAGCTCATAGTCTTAATCCTTTGCACCAACTGGTCTATATGAAGTCTCCCCACCCCCACCCCCCGCTTCTCCTATAGGACTTCTCCACTGTTGTGTTTGTTTTTTCCTGTGCCTTCCCTTTGGTCAAGTGTCCCTCTCTCTTCACTTTCCTCCAGCTGACCTTGCAGATGTTCTTCGTGTTTCACTGTTGCAGTCATTACATTTGGGTTATCTGCTTGCAGTAGCCCTCAGTCGGCCTGATTGGGTCCTGTGTCAGTTGCTGTCTCTTCTTCCGTGACGTCAGGTCGTCAGGAGTATAAAACATGCAGTCGACACCATTACATCAGTCTTTCTTGCCGTGCAGTGCCCGAAGCAGAAGCAGTTCGCAAGTGTCGGTTGGCCGACTCCTGAAATTTTCGTTTTCAAGATTTAGAACCGAAGTCTTCAACTAAAGCTAAGTACCCCGTTGGGGAAACTTTTTCTCGCTCCTTACCAATGTCAGGAAAACTTAATAATTGCATTTCTTGTGGAAAGTAAATACCTCACAAAGATTTTCATTCGTACTGCATTCCTTGCCTAGGCCCTGACAACGACATACCTTGCTGTTGGTTTTGTGCCCTATTTAGTCAACGCACTATCCGTTGTTGGTATATTTTTGCCTCTAAATATTTCGGTTCTCGGTTCAATTATCCAGAAATGTCTTCGGTTAGCCACCTGACTACCGGTATTCCAAAAAAACGCAAAGATAAAGACAGAAACAGGCCGCCTAGGTCCAAAGCTGTCGACGACGCTTCTCCTAAGCCAGTCGCCAGTTCACCAGTACTCAGTGAGGCGCTTTCGTAGCCCCTGATACCCGCTACTTCTGATTTGCAGGCCTCTACTGAGACCCATTCGGAGTCCGGTATGCCGCGAGATGCTTCAACTGTGGAACCAGGAGATGTCTCTACCTTGGATGGGTCCAGAGCCGCTGTGCAGGCATGGGCTTCTGAGGGAGTATTCAGGCCTACGGACTTGCATATTAAACCAACGCCTCCTTCTTTAAGGCCTAAATCTCGAACCATGCCTAAGAAACCGACGCCCAGGCTGCATGTTCAGGCCTCTATGCCTAAAAAACAAATGATAAGAATGGCTGAAGATCTTATAACTCTAATCAGGGGAAGCCAACCACCCCCTTCTAAGAGACCCAGGACTGAATTTGTTTGAGTCTTCTGACCAGGATTCTGATTTTTCTGATTCTTCTGATGATCTGGATTTACCCTTATCTACTTATGAGGATTCCGATGCAGAGGACTCTATTCCCTCTGCTTCCCCTCCAGAGGATTTTTCTTTTGGTGAAACCTTGCACACTCTAAGGGAGCATTTCCACTGGGAAAGCCTGGATTTTTCTGATTCAAAAAAGTGGCTTAGGGATTTCTTACTCCTGCCTCAGCATAGGCCTTTAGCTATACCTCCTGTACTAGACATTGTTGATGATGCCTTTTCGAAATATAGTTTGGCCCCTGATTCTTTGCCTCCTGCTCCCAGAAAACCTGATGGATACTACAGAGTTCCTGATTCTCACAAGTTCCTTTTTAAAAATCCTATTGCGGATCCAGAGACTATTTCACTGGGACCCAAGGGCATTATGGCTCCTACTGCTAAAAATTCTACCCCTTCTGATAGAGACTCCAGGGCACTGGATAGATGGGGTAAGAAGGTTTACACTTCTGCAACCTTGGCCATTAGGGCCTTAAACTGTCAGTTTCATATGTACAACATGTTATTGGATTGCTTAAACAGAAAATGATGTTGATTCCTGACTGTGCTGAAAGTAAAGAATTACAGGATTTAATGCATTCTGCTGAACAGGTTGGAAAACATACTTTGCAATGTGGATTTGATTCATTAAAGGCCTCTTGCAGGGCTTCTGTCACTGGGTCTGTACTCAGAAGGCATGCTTGGCCTAAGGAGCAATCTTTGCCTGATCATGTTAAAGCTAAACTGTTGGATGCTCCCTTAAATCAGGACCGCCTGTTTGGCAACAAAGCTGAGGAAGTTCTTAAAAAGATGGAAAATAAAGCTAAATCTATGCAAACTGTTAAAGGTTTCTTACAAGTTCAGCCTCCAAGATTTAGTAGGCATTGGCCCTCTAAGAATTGGTCCTTTCCGGCCCCTTCCAGGTCTTCTCAATCCAAACCCAGACACAGCAGAAACCCCAGGTTTCAGTCCCAGGGGACGCACAAGACTAAGCAGTGGGGGACTTCCACATCCAAATCTGGGAGTAGTAAAACTCCTCCCTATGGAAAACTGTCTCGATGACTTGCTTTTAAAACTTCTAAGCACGTCTCAAGTGAAACTGGGAACTCATTACCCAGGACAAATGGGTTTTAAAATAGTGTCCCAAGGATACAGATTTCACTTCCACACATTACCAACACCAAGCGGGTGGCCAGATCTACCCCCAAATCAGTGGGCAGAGGCCCAAAAGCAAGTATGTTCTCTTTTAAGCATGGGGGTTATTCATTTGGTACCAGAAGAGGAAAAGGGACAAGGTTTTCTATTAGAGACTTTTCCTGGTACCCAGAAAAGACAATTCATGGCATCCTATCCTGGACCTTTCTACTCTAAACACCTTTTTGGTGATTCCAAAATTCAAGATGCTGACTCTTCACCAGTTGCTTCCTATGCTAGGCAAAGATGCCTGGTTGGCAACACTAGATTTAAAAGAAGCATACCTGCACATCCCGGTCAGGGAATCTTGCAAAAGATACCTATGCTTCAAAGCAGGCTACATGCACTATCAGTTCTCTGCACTGCCCTTTGGCTTATTTACTGCACCCAGGGTATTCACAAAGTGCCTAGCTCCAGTCATTGCATTTTGCAGGCTATACCCATACCTGGACGATTGTCTAATTCAGGCAGAAAGCCAGAACATACTTTTGAATCATCTGGCCTTTGTACAAAGGGTGCTGACTTGTCTGTGGTACACCATAAATGAAAAGAAATCACACCTGGTACCCTGTCAACAAATTATATTCCTGGGAGCAAGCTTGAATACAACTTCCCAGATGGCTTTCCTCACGCCAGAGAAACCAATTCATTTGGCAACCTACTTCAAACAAGTGGCCACAAAAACCTTGCTATCTGCAAGGCAAATACTGCAAGCCTTGGGGTTCATGGCCTCCTGCATTCTTCTAATTTCATATGCAAGACTGCATATGAGGAAACTACAATGGTATCTAAAAAGCCTATGGTGTCAACATTCTCAAGATCTAGAAGCAATGATTCCTGTCATACCTTGCCTACGCCTAGAGTTCCTTTGATGGGCAGAGGCCTGCCACCAAAACAAGGTACTACCTTTCACACTACCCCCTGCCGCCCAAACCCTAACAGACGCATCAGACTATGCATGGGGGGGCTCATCTGGCAGGGAAAGTGCATTCAGGGCAAATGGAACCCAAGTCAAATGCACCTGCATATCAGTCAAAAAGAAATGTTAGCTGTACAGAATGTTCTGACAGCCTTCAAGGAACACATTCTTCTAGGACAACTAATGGTAAAGACGGACAACACCACAGTTATGTGGTACATAAACAAGCAGGGAGATACACATTCTTACCCCCTCTGCAGACTAGCCATGGCATTGTGGAACACAGCCTTGAGCTACCAAGTGAATCTACAAGCTCAATTCCTGCCAGGAAAACTAAATACACTGGCAAGACGGACCAAGCAGAAACCTCATGGACCCACACAAGTGGAAACTGGAGCCAAGGATTTTCAGCATGTTGACAAGCAAATGGGAGAACCCAGATATAGACCTGTTTGCCTCCCCCAAGAACTATCAATTGGACAAATGTTGCACAAGGATTCCCCACAAACAAGCTTGGAAAATGAATGCTCTGTCCTTCAGCTGGAAAAATCTATCCGTTTATACCTTTCCTCCTCAGTCTCTGCCCTCCAAAGTACTACTAAAGATCAAACAGGACAAGCCAAGGATGATTTTGATTGCACCAGACTGGCCACGCCAACACTGGTACGCCCTCTTGCGCAGTGTGTCATGGTTGGCCCCATGGCACCTGCCTCAGACTCCTTCCCTGCTCTCTCAGCAGGAGAACCAGAATCTGCACCCTCAGATTCAAACACTGAACCTAGCAGCCTGGCTAATTCCTTAATTTCTCCTTTACCATCCCTCAGTAAACCAGTGATGGATATCATTTTAGAGGCAAGGAGGCCTAGTACTAGAAAATCTTGTGCTGCAAAATGGAAAAGATTCTGTGTCTGGAACCAATCTCAAGGGATGAGCACAGCAGCGCCCAATTTACCTCAGATTTTACAATACTTAACTGAGATGCTTCACAAGGACTTGTCCTTTTCCTCCATCAAAATTCATGCCTCAGCCATTTCAGCTCATTATAACACACAGCCTCCCCTCTTCTCTCACCCACTGCTCAAGCAGTTCCTCAGAGGGGCCAAAAATTTAAGGCCACCCAGGAGAGCTCCAACTCCAGCCTGGGACCTTAACTTTGTCTTGGAGAAACTCACTCTTCCTCCTTTCGAGCCAGCTGCTACTGCAGATTTAAAATTTCTTCTTTTAGCAATCACTTCAGCAAGAAGGGTATCTGAATTACAGGCCCTTATGGCAGTGGAGCCTTTCATCATCTTTCATGTGGACAGGGTGTCCTACAGAACCAATCCCTCCTTCATTCCCAAGGTGGTATCCAGTGTTGCTCTTAATCAGTCCATTCATTTGCCAACCTTCTTTCCTAATCCACAGAACAAAAGGGAATGGATACTGTTCTCCTTAGATATGCACAGACAACTTAGATTCTACATGGACAGGACTAAACCTCAAAGGAAATCTGAACTGCTGGTGTCATTTGCTGCAGGGACAGAGGGAAAGGCTATTTCAAAGCAAACCATTTCTAAATGGATAGACCATTGCATTCATTTCTGCTATAAGCACCATGGAATACCTATCCCACAGGGCATCAGACCCCATTCAACCAGGGCTGCATATACCTCTACAGCCTTTCTCAGAGGCGTCCCTACCAGGGACATCCTAGAAGCTGCTATCTGGAGTTCTGTACATACTTTCACCAAGCATTATCATTTTCCAATTTTCTCTAAATCCGGAGCTGGCTTTGCCACTGCAGTCTTGCAGGGCCTTATAGCTGGTCCTAATGCTATTTAAATTGCTCCTCCCAACCTTAACTTTGGGAATCTACCCAAATGTAATGACTGCAACAGTGAAACACAAAGAACATAGTACAGTTGTGTACACTTACCATAAATGTAGATGTTCGAGTGTATTCACTGTTGCAGTCCTGGTTACCCTCCCTCCAGCCCCTTGACTTCTTTTGGCTATACCTCTACTCTCCTTTACTATGCTTAAAAGCTTTTTGGTGTATTTGCTTTTTTGTTGGAGGTATAACTTTGCATATATATTTAATTGCTTCCCATTGGGGGGGGGGGGCAAGAAAAACTGATTTAATGGCGTCGGCTGCATGTTTTATACCCCTGACGTCACTGAAGAAGAGACAGCAACTGACGCAGGACCCAAGACTTTGTTAATCAGGCCGATTGAGGGCTACTGCAAGCAGATAACCCAAATGTGATGACTACAACAGTGAATTTACTTGAACATCTACATTTATGGTAAGTGTACACAACTGTACTTTATATGATCTCTTGAAGGCTATTAAGCCGAGGCACTAAGATAATATTAAAGTTTTGGACTGGTTTCCTCCTCTCTTTTTTGTGGTATTTTTATTTTATTTTATTTGTGTGGGTTTTTTTGTTTTTTTGTTCTATGCCTCTCTTTTCCTAATTTTTCACACAGTCATGCTGTCTGCAAGAATCTTGTTGTCCCTTTGTCACTATTCTTATACCTTCATGCATGAACAACTATGTCACCAATGTGTGGATCCCATATTCTTTTACCAAACTCACATCTTTTGTCATCACAAAGCTCCCTGGGAAAAACCATTTGTTTGCATCCTGAACCGGTCACAAATCTCGCCCCACTCTTCTGTCCTGGGCATACAGTTCACCTGCTGAGGCTCAAATTAATGGTTCCACACTTGTTTTGTGTCTGGTAGTGGTGGTGGTCATGGAGTTGCAGCATACCTATGGATGGTTCCTTGTGCTAGCTCTGAATGGTCATGTCATATAGTGGCGGATGGTCCCTTTAAAAATACTAACCCAGAAACAGGTAAGGCAGAGTTAGTGGATGAGGGGCAGCTGTACACAGGGATATTTAAATCTTACTACCCTGATGCAGAGCTAATTCATGTCATCTAGATCACATTAGGGTCCTGAAAGGGCCTTAGAATTAATTTCTTTTATCAGAAAGAAAGGCTAGCTGGGAGATATCCTTGTGATTGGAATGAGCTGGACCCTTTCAGGGAAAAGCCAACTGAATTTATTTCTGTCTCTGTTATAGAATATATTTTAGTTTGTCCCTGTTGGTGGAAATGTAGAGAGATGTTCCATTGCAGTGAAAGTCTCCACATAAGTACTGTTAATTTATTTGGCCAGCTACTGTGCCAGGACATTGTAAGGTTATGCTACATCACAGTGTAAAGACCTGTTACTTTGGAAGAGCACTATGAAAGGCCTGCCGAGCAGGAACCTGGTAAGATAATTTATTTTGACTATAAACAGATCAAACTGGTATATGCAGTGGATATAAAAGGTATACAAACCCCTGTTAAAATGTCAGTTTTTGTGATCTAAAAAATGAGACCACAACAAATCATTTCAAAACATTTCCCACCTTTAATGTGACCTATAACCTGTACAATTCAGTTAAAAAACAAATCTGTTGGGGGGGGGGATATAAAAAGTTTAAAAAACATACAAATATGCTGGTTGCATAAGTGTGCACACCGTTAAACTAATACTTTGTTGAAGCACCTTTTGATTTAATTACAGCATTCAGTCTTCTTGGGTACACATCTGCCATCAATTAAAGAGACTCTGATTAACCCCAAATAAAGTTCAGCTGTTCTAGTAGCAGTTTCCTGAAATTTACTCAGTTGCCTGCTGCAGCAAAAGCCATGGTTTGCAGAGATCTTACAAAGCATCAAAGGGATCTCATTGTTAAAAGTTATCAATCAGGAGAAGGATACAAAAAATTTCCACAGCACTGGATATACCGTGGAACACAGTGAAGACAGTCATCAAAAAGTGGAGAAAATATGGGACAGCAGTGACGTTGCAAAGAACTAGACGTCCCTCCGAAATTGATGAAAAGACGAGATGAAAACTGGTAAGGGAGGCTGCCAAGAGACCTACAGCAACACTGAAGGAGCTGCAGGAATTTCTGGCAAGTACTGGTTGTGTACTACATGTGACAACAATCTCCCATATTCTACATATGTCTGGACTATGGGGTAGAGTTGCAAGACAGAAGCCTTTTCTTGCACAGAAAAACATCCAGGCCCAGCTAAAATTTGCAAAACAATACATCAAGTCTTCCAAAAGCATGTGGGAAATGTGTTATGGTCTGATGAAACCATGGTTGAACTTTTTGGCCACAATTCCAAACGGTACGTTTGGCGCAAAAGCAGCACTTCGCATCACCAAAAGAACACCATCCCCCATGGTGAAGCATGGTGGTGGCAGCATCATGCTTTGAGGTTGCTTTTCTTCAGCTGAAACAGGGCTTTAGTCAAGGTGGAGGCAATTAAATACCAGTTACATTTGGCCTAACCTGCAGTTCTTCCAGCATGTAATACATCACATCCAGAACTATGTGCAACTTTTCATGAAAAAAAAGGTTACTTACAACTTGTTTCAGTATTGTTGCCAAAGTTCTCCATATGATAAGGGTAGATCTGCTCTATTTTGGGATGTTTATACAGAGTGTGTGTGTAGGGCCTTGCCTTTGATGTTACCTGCTTGAAATAATCATACCTCTAAAATGAAGTGAGGCAGTCTTTATGCTAAACCTTATAAAAGTGCATATAGAAGGACTGCTGTTGGTTAGCTGGTTGACATTATTAATGTGGGCTTTCTTCTGCAGGTTACTGTGTGCACAGTTTCCTGCAAGAATGTCTAAAGTAGCTTAGTTTAGTAGACTACCTAACTATGTTGTTTAGAAGTGGACTGTGCTCACAAAGCTTGTCAGTGTTACCAGCTTCCCCCATTTTTGGCCAGAGCTGTAATTCTCAGCAGCACTAAGACCAAGGTATCATATTTAAAATTGCTTTGGCTGCTAGTGGAACTCATCTATTATTCAAGAGTAAAAAAAAATAAAACCACAGAAAAGAGAATCTGCTGTTAAACTGATTGTCTCACTAACCTGTAGTTTCTTTGTCTTACAAAATTATGCTAAATGTCTTTGAATTCTAACTCACTCTTCTATACTTAAGTTATATGCATCAGTCACAAAGGCATTATACAATTTAGCAGCTTCAGTAGAGGCTTGAAAAGATTATATTACTTTACTAGATACCACGTATTATTTTTTTGACATATACAGGAAAAAACTGGCAGATCTTCAACTTGAATATAACCAGTTCCGTGATGACAGCAACAAAACAATACAAGAATTAAAAAACAGGCAAGCTGAGGTAAAGTATTTAGCCTTTACAAGTATAAATTGTTGGCAGTAATGATGGTCTATATATTACAGCTTTGTCTTACAGATGTTCTCATTTATTTTGATAATAGCATTTGCTCTGTTAGGGATGTTTGTTGCTTTTTAATAAGTGCATACTGGACAGATCTCCAAAATGTTTCTAGTAATCCTATGAAAGGTAGTTGTAGTACCCAGCTTCAAACTACAGTGGGATCCTGGACAGGACCCATTGACTGTCAACCACAGTCTTTTAATATAATTGCATAGTTTGTATCTAAGAAAGTGGTAGGATCCTAAATCTGATAATGTCTGTATTCAAAGTGTAAAAGTTCCTAGTAGGAACTTGGGTCAGACAGTGATAAATCCTAGATGTTCAACATTTAGATTACTGCTGCAGTAGCCTAAACTATTTGGGTTATATCCTTGCCAAGAATATGAAAACTGGCCAGGTTTCAAAGAATTGGGACACCTTCCATGTGCCCAAACTGTATGTAGATTGAGCAGAGACGTATATGCAAAAGCAGTTTGGATGCCAAAGGCTTGATAGCTTCCTTTCCAAAGCTCTTTGCCTTTGTGAACTTAGCAATGAAGCTGACAGTATACTAGAGATATTTTCAAGAAAGGCCAGGTAATCAGCGCTCTGGGAGAAAACTTCCACAACAACATCTTTATGTGAAAAAATAAGTTTTTTATGTGAATGTGATATTTTAATGATAGGAATGTTTTTGTTTGTTTTTTTTTCATGGGCTGTAATGTTACCGAATAGATTTTTATATAAGTAATGTTTGTATGATAAAAATTGTGTAAAAAATCTGCTTTTATTTACATATACATTTTTGGCAGGATTTTGTGCTTCTGGGGACTGTCTTGGAGAACTTTGCCTCAGAACCTTCATTTTCCTGTCAGAGGTTTTACCAACTCATTCAAGCTTCACTTTCCACTTGTGAGGTCTCCTTCCCAGCTTGAATGTGGCACAGTTGGCATTCTCCACAGTTCTTGCTTTTCCAGTCTGCAAAAAGAAGAAAGTTGTTAATGAGTCTCTAGGTCTCCAGCCAGCTCTATCTCTGCCTCAGCCACTGGTGGAGAATTCTGATGTGATCAAAACTGGTTCCTCAGACCGCTTCTTTTTGTCCTGGTGCAGCTCCACTGGTGGAGAATTCTGCTGTGGTCAAAACTGGTTTCTCAGACCGCTTCTTTTCATCCTGGTGCAGCTCCTCTGAAAACCACTAATGATTAGAAGATTGCCGCATCCTCTGCGGCTGTTGGATTGCCCTCACCAAGCAAGGGAGAATCATTGTAATGTCCACTAAGGCTGTTGAGCTGCTCTCACTGGGCAAGGGGGAACCACTCTTCCTGGCTTTGCACGAGTGAAGGTGTACTACTTTGCTGGGTGTTCTAATCATGAGGTCAGTCCTTTTTCAGGAAATCTCCCAAGAAGAAGTAGAATCTTAAAACTTTTCTTCTCCCACATTCTTAAATATGGACAAGTAAGATTTGCTAGGGTTTGCTAAGGGAATGTTGTCTAATGTGCTAATTCCTCCACTGCCCTCTAATAGCAGTGATGGACAGAGGATGTGTATGTGATTCTTTAGCTGATTCTAAAGCTGAATATCATGATTCTGAGGAAAAAGTTTCTTCACATTTATTGTTTTCTGACACTGCAATCAAAATGAATGATTTATTTCAATGGGAAATTCCAGGATCATACATTTTGTGTCAGAAAGTGTTTACCTGGTCTCCAGGTGGGAAGCGCACCATGAAACTCAGTGTGGTTGGTTGTTAGCTGGAGGGAGTAGGAGTCAGCTTTCAAGCTTTTTTCTCTACTATAAATCTGGCAAGCTTGAGGAGCTGCTCAACAAGCAACAGAGGTAAGCAGTGCACTGTATAGTAGCAAATGTCTCAAAAGTAAAATCTCCCTATAAACTTACGATTTGGTCTGAAATCTGTTAACTATTGTGGAATTGTGCAAAATTGAGCTTAGAGCAGCTAATTAGCACATTGAATAGAAGGACCCCTCTTAAAACACAGTCATTGATTCTAAACAGCCCACCCTATTCCAGGTCCAAACAACATGGATATGCAGTTTCCAAATGTCTCTGTGGCCAGTTTGGTAGATCTGGGCATCCTAAGACAATGCCGTAATTGTTTCATATTCTCTGACAACTAGTTAATCATTAAAGAAAAAAACACAGTATGTGAGATATATAAATACACAACTTCCTTGGAGGCAAAAATCTCTCATACTGCTGAGGTTGTCAGGAATATCCACACAACTTTCCTCACACACTTGGCTTACCACACACACAGATTGATTTTGCTGAGGCTCTTAAAAGAAACCTTCCCAAATATGAAAGACACTGGTCCTCAGCAATCCCTTAAATACACACCAAAAGCAACACCAAGCATTTCACATATCCCTACAACTAATGGTCTGCCAAGGTGAAAGCCCATAAGGCAGACATATACTTTACATAATTCTCTTGTACCTAATTCTCTTGTCATTGGGGACACTGTTGTACGTCACACAGATGCCCCACTCACCAGGTTAGACAAGGAGAAGATAGCTGTTAGTTCCTATCTGGAGCCAGGATCTGCAATGTCTCACATGCACACACTCAAGTCACAGCACCCCAGGTAACAGTATGATAATGTCATAGTTCATGAGTGTTCATGACCTAAGATGTATCTCACTGGACTATATGAAAAAAGACATAATGGAGCTCTTGGAGTATATGTCAGTGATAGGTATGAGCCTTGCATTGAGCAACATTCTACCTTCACCATAGATGATGCCACAGTATGAACATAAAATAATTGATTTTAATAATTGGTTTTGTTTCTCGTGTCACTCCAGGGGATTCTGGTATCTGTCAGCATGGATGTCACAGTCAAAAGACCAAGTTGCTTTCTTGGATGTCAAGGCTAATGTTCAAAACCTCTGACTTACGAAGTTCGCAAAGGATTGTAAATTGGGAGCTATTATATATCCCAGCCCCTCCTCCGAGTAAATTGGGAGCTATTATATATCCCAACCCCTCCTCCGACACCAGTATCTTACAAGAGGGTTTAACACAGACAAATGACTGGCGCCAAAGTCATGGCCTAAAATTCAGTGCTAAAAATGCATTATAATGTCCTTGGTGTAAACTGTCAACCCATGCTGATTACTACATCGATAAAATACCCCTAAGAGTCAACCCAATAGTAAGGGATTTGGGAACATGTACATAGACAGCAATGTGGCCATTGATCAACACATAGCTAAGATAATGAGAACATCATGCTAAGTCACCATTACAGGTATGGCATCCAGCTCCAGGGAAGTTGTCATACTGCTCTTTTCTGCCCTTATTAGACCTGTCATTGAATGCAATGCCCCCCTCTGGCATATATCTAACCAAACATTTGTAACAGTTGGAACACAAAGGTTTCTCACCAGGAGATTGCAGGGCATCAACACCCTGTCTTACACTGATTGTCTAAAGGCTCTGTCACTGTATTCAGTGTCCTACAGGTTGCTGAGAGGGAATCTTTGCCTACCTTACAAGACTTCGTCAAACCTATCCCCGATGGATGTGTTTCAAATGCACAAAACAGCACCAAAAACACTAGATCCTGTGATCTGAACTTCACTTGTTATATAAACAGAAAGTGCTAGAGGAGTAGCTGCATGTCCCAGAGGATTCCCTCACTATTGAATAAGCTGTTCGTCCATGTAAAACAGAGTTCATCCCTGACCCTATTCAAATGAAACCTTGACAATTGGATGGGAAAGGGTAAATTTACCCCTGGTCTGACCCCCATGTCCATTATGGACAGAGGCAGTCAAGAAAAGCTTTATCCTAGCACCCCCCTACAAATCCTAAATTACCTCCGTACTAACACATCCCCCTCCATTAAGAAGTTCATGATACCCTGGGACCCAAATGGTTTAGGGTGCATGGCTTGGTTTGTAAGGGCCTTAGTGGTTATTAGCCTATTAACAACTTATGAACAGAATGAAATCCCAGCCTCACGGCAAAAGAATTATGATTTATCACTACTGGATTTTCCACAGCCAGCAGCTGCTCATCCAGTGTTGTCTGCCTTTGTGGATGTTTAGCTAGGGTTGTCACCTTTTAACAAGGTCAAAGTGGGACATGGGGGTGTGGCCAGTAGGACATGGGGTTGAGGTAAACATGACACTGTCCACATCCCCACAATGACATCACCACATGTGTTGAAGGAGATGCAGATGTTCTTCGTGTTTCAATGTTGCAGTCATCATATTTGGGTTATCCCTGCCAGGGTAGCTCTCGGCCGGCCTGAATACCAGATACTTAGTATTTCTGTGTCGGTTGCACGGCCGCCCTTAGGCATAGGCAAACTAGGCGACCGCAGTTTGTGTTTATTTATTTATTTATTTTAATTAATTTACTTTTCTTAATAAGAAAAGTAAATTAATTAAAATAAATAAACCATATGTAGAGACCAGGATATAAACAACATTGCTACGTCCGCACAGGCATCACTGTGAACATGGAAAAGGAGTTTAAGATCGATTCTCAGGGAGCGTGGTTTGAGATCTATATGGTATTATGTATGTATTATAAATTCCTTAAGACTTAGTTGTCTCAGTACTTTTCTTTTTCTATACAGAAGTCTTCTAAGGTCGTTTTCCTCTCCAGGTGCGTGTACATTGGGCGTTCGTACAAAGGGATTTTTTTTTTTTTTTTAATATATATTGTTTGGAGTCCTGGTAGTGAAATGCGCTTGTGTAGTGAAACTACCTGGAGCTCAGTGGCAGTACAGCTGTAACACCTGTTTTGACGACATACATTTTCATATGAGAATGTGCTGCAGTCAAGAAGGAAAACCATGCAGATTGTTTGCTTCAATTTCAAGTTTCAAGTTTACATATATTTTGCTGTTTTTGAGAAGGGGGCTAACATATCAGGTATATCAAATTGGTGTGCAAGTGTTCTATGTCACTGTAGTATGGTATGTACTGCAGATGTTGAATTTAAGTTTCACATGGGTAACTATAGGGCACTGCAAGTGTTACTCAACAACTGCTTAATGAAAAGGGGGCTAAGAAAATTAGACAAAGTGATCAGTATTTAACCTCAGAACTGATGTCATAAGATCTGCAGGAGGGAAGTGGATTCAGGAGCCGCCATTCTTGCTCACAGAGGGTGACCTTAACCTGGTTGCAATAATTGCTTCCTCTGACCCTGAAACAGTTGAGCAAACATCTGTCTTATCCTTCCCCTTTGTGTTATGCCAGCTCCAGCAGGTGCCTAAGTTACTGATTGAATTCTGGTCACCTGGGTCATAGTCCGGATTTTATCCCTTTATGCCAGTAGAGATAGCTAACATTTCTTTTCTTTGTTTTTACTCTAAAGGAATTGCCCAGCACTGGCACCTCTTGTTCCTGTTTGCTCTTTTGTTCTTTTTTGGGGGTGAGAGTGTGGTGTCCCCTATACTGGATAAGTTCCCTGCAGTCTGGGTGAGAATGAGATGTCCAGTATACTGGATAAGTTCCCTGCAGTCTGTTTGCTCCTATCTGAAGAACTTTACCAGCCATTTTTTCCTGGAAGTTGAGAGTCAGGAATTTGGGAAAGGGTTAAATGCCAGTCCCGTTGCAGTGCCCTTCCTGCCTTAACCTCTCCCTGGTAGATTTTTTTTGGATTCTGCAATAGCTGCCTGGTTGGGAAGAGATGTGAGTGCTTCAGTACATGCCTTCCCCCTTTACTCAGTGGTGCTCTTATCACTGCAATGGCTCAAGCTTTCCAGACCATTTCCACAAGTAATCACCCACCTACCATTAGGTGTCACTAAAATGTGGGGCCTACACAACACTCCCCAGTGCATGAGCTGACGTTTGCTGCTCATATCCATCCTCCCACCTGGTTCCTGTAGTAGCCATGCCAGTAGTCAGATGTGGGTCACCTTGTCATAGTCATGACTTTATCCTTCTGCTCAGTGGTGCCAGAGCCAACGTTATTCGATTTGGAGTAACTCACTTCTTGTTCAGTCTTATAATTGCAGTCTGTAGCTCAAATGGGACCTTCTTGGATCAGCCCATAACCACAATTAAAAAGCTGAATAAAATAAATGTACCCATTACTTGAAAATGAGGCAGCCCCCAAGAAAATGTTTGCAGCATACATTGTGTACAAAATGGGGAAAGTTGTGGTCTTGCCAGGGATATCAAGAACTTAGGACTGCAGCTGACCTTTACAACTAGAGAAAAAGTGCTAGTAAGTGAGCCAAATTTGGTACCAAAAAGAAAGCAAACTAAGTATGTACATTGTATCTCAAACTGTCGAGACTGAAGGCACCAGATGGGCAAACGCAGTTGAGGGCAAGAGTATGAAACGTAGCTTTTAACTTAATATGGACTTGTGTATCATCTAGATAGCCTCCTGCTGTTTTGCTGAATGTCAATATTTTAGGTTCATAGGTTAGTACTAGACTAACTGCCCTTATGAGCTATGTTAAGCCTAGCCAATTAAACCCTGCACTTTGTGTTTCATAAACAATCACCTTAACCATTAGGCCAACCTCCCAACCCCTAATTTATCATGTTTAAATGACTTGGTCGATAACATCCCTTTACAGGAAGAATCCTTCCATTGTGTTGTTTGCACTAACATTAGGAATTATCAATATGTTTTTTGAGTTTACTGTCAGAGGCAGTAGAAAAAACACCAAAGATGCAAATGCCAAAACTCCATGAAGCCTCACAGTTAAGTAAGGATTTCATTTCCGTTTAAATGGGTTACCTTATGCCATCCATTCACTGAGCATTTGCTACTTCATTAACCTTGAATGGTGGATTTGTATGCCTGATACAATCTTTATACTGGGTCCATGTTGTCCCTTTTCAGGAACATACAGAAAGTACAATACATGAAACACAACACTGAAAACTTCAGTGTGCACAGCGAAATGGTGAAGAATGTAACTACAAGTCAATCACATTAAAAAGTTAAGAACAGTTTAGATAGTATTTGGGGAAAAATGAAAATTCTGGCCACCTATGAGAAACAGTCAAAAACAAAAAAAAGTCATAGTAGCTTAGGTAATGTATTAAATAAAGTAATACAATGTGTCAGATATTAACAGCCAACATTTGCAGTAGAGCTCAAAGATTAGGTCCCCTCTATTAAATCATATGATGCAAAATGACCTGCATTGTTGAGAACAAAACATTCCATGTAGCAGTGATGGAAGCCAGTATCATTTTGCAGTAGTAGCTGTCTTCTGGTTTATGGATGGCTTTGTAAATCAGAATGCCTAAGGATCCTAGCTAAGTCAGGCATTTCCCATAAAATTGTCCATTTCCCTTGCAAAATAAAATAAGTCCAAAACGTATAACATTCTCAACGTGACTTTGTAAATTATTCCATTGGAAAGCTGATATGATACCTAATTATCCAGAAATACCATTGATAAATCAATGCTAGATCAGACTAAGTTGAAAATACAGTGTTACAGATGATGTTCTTTCATGTTGTCAAAAGTTATTTCATTTCTTTCAATTAACAAGGAGCCAAGTGGAACTTGTATTACTCTAAGGTTAATTATTTGAGTAATAATTTAAGGTTAGTCCAGGATCTTCGTGTTTTTTGTGTATTCAGTGATTGGTTGTACTACAAAAGATGTGCTTGTGTGAGATGTATATCCTGCACTAAAGATATGCATGCATGCACAGTTGTAAGTTTTGTGTATTCAGTGATTGGTTGTACTACAAAAGATGTGCTTGTGTGAGATGTATATCCTGCACTAAAGATATGCATGCATGCACAGTTGTAAGTTAACAGAGATATCTCTTCTAGTTTTTTTTACAGACTTGCTGTAGTATTTCTTAAGTGTATGCTTCTGTTGTCAGTAAAGATGGGGACATTTTGCATAGCTTTCTTTGATTGGAAGGAAGTTTAGGAAAATGGGTAGTTTTGACATTATTGGTTCTTACATTTTGTTTCATTGCTTACTGGAAAAATGTTCTAAGCTACAAATTTAAAACATACTCTAACAAGTGTAAATGTTTCTATGTGCAACTAGCTGTTTTTTGTTTATGAAATGGCACACTGTGTTGTAAAATCTGAAAGCAGTGTTAGTATCATAATTGCCTTTGGTGCAGAAGGCTGTAGATTCTACTCCCACACCATGTAGATAGCATGCTGATATTGCATTGCCCATATGATTGTTGATTATTTGGTGCATTTTAAGGCGATAGGGGTTCTGCACTCCTGACTATGTCCTTTGTATGAGATGCCTAGTGACTATGAACTTGTTGATCATTTCCTGTTGCAATATTACCAACTTACAATTTTTTAATGCAATATAGGCAATTAATTCTTCAAGGAAAGCAGGCACTGAATTTGTAGATAAAACATTGATATATGAAGTTGTTTTGCCGGTAACAACCTCTTCATTAGGTACGAATTTCTTTAATGTGGAATTCAGATGATTTTACATCTGCAGAGATTGTGAGTATGGAGTAATATTGGTGGATTATAATGAGGGAAGTCTTGAGTGGCCTTTTATGGTTGAAAATTTCTGAAATGGGTAGTTATTGGTTCATACATTTTGTTTCATTGCTTATTAAAAGAATGTTTAAAACTACAAATTTAAAACACTTTCTAACAAGTGGTGCTGTATTATACAAGGAATATAATTCAATGCAATCAGGAAGGTGAATCTAAGAACAAATACAAGGATGTATGGCTCTAAAAAATGTGTGCAAGGAGTCTGTTTTGAAAACAGCCCAAAGGTAAACTTAATTCTTCACTGGCCAGATACATTTTCTATGAATGTGGGTTTTCATGCCATCTCAATGAATATGAATTTTCCCATTTTAATGAATGTGAGTTTCAAGGGCAGAGAAGTTTACTGCTTATGCTAAGTCTGTTTTCATTGCGAGACTGTATTGTTTAGCAAATGGCTACCTGTGTTTGTGCTATTTTATTTCAATATCTGTAATGACTGTAGAAGCAAATAAGAGAACAGTATGCATGGTAACTGGTGAGAAATAACCAAATAATGGAACACTGGAATGGCTTAAGAGGGGGCTGCTGCTGGGGGGAGGGGGTTGCTGCAGGAGCAGCTGCTTGGGGGGGCAGTCTATTAAAGTAGAAAATACTATGCAGAAGTACTTGTAGTTAAATATACCTTGTAATGTAGTTATTCTTCCTATGCATTTAAATACTTTAAGGAAATGACTGGAGTGGCTTTCTTGGGGAGTGACCCCCGTGGGTGTGACTCAAATAGGGGTGTTTCATGACTGTGGTGTGAGTGGGGCCTAAGGGGCACCGGAGCACTACTTCACCTAGGGCACCATTTCGGCTAAGGCCGGCCCTGGTTGGTTGCTGTCGCTTGAGGACTGACATCAGGTCATCAGTAGTATAAAGTAAGGCAGCCGACGCCATTACATCAGTCTTTCTTTCCATGGAGCCCGAAGCAGAAGCAGTTTGCACAAGTGCCGGTTGGCTACTAGCTGAGTTTTCATCTCTGAATTGAAGTAGAAGTCTTCTAAAGCTTAGTACTCCATTGGGGATCCTTTTTTCTTGCACTAATCGAAGTCAGAAAAAGTTAATAATTGCCTCGCCTGTGGAAAGCAAATACCACACTGAGACTTTCACTCTTACTGCGTCACTTGTTTAGGCCCAGACCAGAACGTCCCCCGTTGTCACTTCTGTGCTTTGTTCAACACCAGGACTTTCAGTCATCAGGCCCTTATTGTAGTCAGATATTTTCGTTTCCAGTCCCCGAATTCCCATATGGCTTCTGTAAGCCATCTGACACCAGATCTTCCAAAAAAAGTAAAGATAAAGACAGACCGCACAGGTCCAAACCTACTGACGACACTTCCATTAAGCTATTCGTCAGTCCTCTGGTACACAATGAGGCACTTTCGCACCCCTGATGCCCGCTTCACTTGATTCGCAGGCCGCTACAGAGACCCTTTCGGAAGCTGGTATGCCAGAAAACTCTTCTTCGACTTAAGGATCCTGTGGTTGTCTCTACCTTGGATGGGTCCAGAGCCGCTGAGCAGGCACTGGCTTCCGAGGAAGTCCTTCGCACTACCGTATCTCGACAAAAACCGACATCTTCTTTTGTGACTACCGTTCTTTCAAAAACGACCGAGTTTCTTAGGCCCAGGGTTCGAACCACACCCAAGAAACCAACGACCCACACTCAGGCACCTGTTACCTTGCCTCACTCCCAAATGCTTAAAGTGGCAGAAGACCTTATCATGCTAATCAGGGGAAGCCAAGTTACCCCCTCAAAAAGGAAAAGAGATCTGTCCCCTGTAGTTTTGTCTGACCAGGAGTCAGATGAATCTGATGCATCTGACTATGAAGACATACAACCCCTCTCCACTTATGAGGATTATGATGCAGAGGACTCCATTCCTTTCGCCTCTCCCCCAGAGGATTTTTCCTTTGAGGAAACCCTGCATACTTAAAGGGAACATTTCCACTGGGAGAGTCAGGACTACCCTCAGTCTAAGAAGAGACTCTGGGAATTCCCTTCCGCAACGCAGGCCCTTGACCATCCCCCCAGTCCTGGATGTTGTGGAGGATGTTTTCCTTCAATCCAGCTTGACTCCTGATGCCCTACTTCCTGCTCCCAGAAAACCAGACAGGTACTATAAGAGTCCTTGACTCACACAAATATCTTTTTAAAAATCCAACAGCTGATCCTGAGGTCATTTTTCACAGGCCAGAAGGGATTAAAGCAACCTCTGCTAAGAATCCCCCCAGACAGGGATTCCCGAGCAATGGAAAGATGGGGTAAAAAAGTATACACCTCAGCTACTCTTGCTGTCAGGGCACTAAATTGTCAGTTCCATATGCTGAAATTTCAGCAACATACCTTGGAACTCCTTAAACAAAAAATGTCTTTCTTTCCTGCTTGGGCAGAATCTAAAGATTTACAACACTTAGTGCATTCTGCAAGTCAAGTAACGAAACACACTGTGGTTTTGATGCCCTAGAAGCTTCTTGCAGGGCAGCAGTCACTGGATTTGTCATTAGAAGACATGAATGGCTTAAGGAACAACCCCTGGCAGACCATGTCAAATCTAAATTGTTGGATGCCCCCTTGCACAAAGATAACTTATTTGGTATTAAGGCAGAATAGATCTTAAAAAGATGGAAGAAAAAGCAAAATCTAAGCAAACAGTTAAGGATTTCTTACAGGTCCAGCCCCCCTAGGTTCAGCAGGCATTGTCCATCCAAGCACTGGTCCCTTCCCGCTCCAAGTAAACTGGCCCAGCCTAGGCCCCATGGAAACAGACCTCCCAGACAGCAGCCCCAGGGAATGCAGAGATCTAAGCAGTGGACTACCTCCACTTCAAAACTAGGGAGTTCTAAGCCACCTCCTTATGGTAAGAACTCACAATGACTCACCTCCTTCACTCCCTCAGGAGGAAAACTCTCCATTACCAAGGACCAATGAATTCTGAACATTGTGTCTCATGGATACAAATTTTTCTTCCACACCCTTCCAACCCCAAAAGGGTTCTCAGATCTACCACCAAATCAGTGGGCAGAGGCCCAAAACCAAATCTTTTTCCTGCTCTCTATGAGGGCAGTAGCACACGTTCCTGCAGAACAGATAGGGAAAGTGTTCTACTCCAAACTTTTTCTGCTGCCCAGAAAAGAGGCCACCTGGTGCCCCATCCTCGATCTATCCATTCTAAACACCTTCCTGGTGATCCCAAAATTCAAAATGCTCACCCTCCAGCAGCTGCTACTCATGCTGTCCAAGGACGCTTGGCTAGCCACCCTAGATCTAAAAGAGGCTTACCTCCACATTCCTATCAGGAAATCATGCAGAAAATATCTCTGCTTCAGGGCAGGAGCTCAACACTTTCAGTGTTCTGCGCTTCCCTTTGGCATATCTACTGCTCCCAGAGTTTTCACAAAATGTCTGGCTCCAGCCATTGCCTTTTGCAGACAAAGAAATATTCAAATTTTTACCCATACTTAGACGACTGCCTTATTCAGGCAGACAGCCAGGAAAAGCTGCTCAAGCACCTGGTCTTTGTAAAGACCCTACTAACCTCCCTAGGGTACAAAATAAATGAAAAGAAATCCAAACAGGTGCCCACCTAAAGGATAATCTTCCTGGGAGCAAGTGTGGACACAGAATCCCAGGTGGCATACCTTACACCAGAGGAACAAATTTTCCTGACGGCCTACTTCTCTCAGCTAGCCACCAGGCCCCAGCTATCCGCAAGGAGGATGCTGCAAGCTTTGGGGTTCATGGCATCTTGCATATTACTCATTCCATATGCCAGACTGCATATGAGGAAACTTCAAGTGGTACCTAAAGAGCCTTTGGTGTCAACACTCTCAAGACTTAGAAACTCTTCTACCTATAATTCCTTGCCTCAGAAAGGAATTTCTTGGTGGGCAACAGTATGCTCCCACAAAAGGGACTGCCCTTATGCAGATAAGTCTTATGCAGATAATTGGAAAAGGTTCTGCACCTGAATCCAGGCTAAGGGAGCCAATACGGCACAGCCCTCTCATCCTGTATTACTTAGCTCACCTACTACACAGTGGTCTCTCTTTCTCCTCTATAAAAATTCATGCTTTTGCTGTTTCTGCTCATTTTCCCACTGAGCAGCCCCTTTTCTTACACCCTTTGATCAAACAGTTCCTCAGAGGGGCTAGCAACTTGAGGCCCCCCAGAAGGGCACCAACACCAACCTGTGACCTTAACTTTGTCTTGGAAAAGCTCACCCTGCCCCCTTTCGAACCAGCTTTTTCTGCAGAGCTAAAATTTATCTCCTGGAAGACAGCATTCCTTCTGGCCATCACTTCAGCCAGAAGAGTCTCTGAGCTGCAAGCACTCATGACTGTGGGAACCCTTCATCATCTTCCATGCAGACAAGGTATTGCTCAGAACTAACCCATCCTTCATACCCAAGATGGTGTCCAGTGTGGCTTTCAACCAATCCATTCATTTGCCCACCTTCTTTCCTAATCCCCAGAACAAGGGGGAAAGGATTCTTCACTCTCTAGATGTGCACAGACAGCTCAGATTCTATCTGAACAGGACTAAATCCTTCAGAAAGTCTGATCAATTGCTGGTTAGCGTTGCTACAGGGGTAGAAAGCAAAGCCATCTCCAAGCAAACCATTTCCAAATGGATAGCACACTACATCCATTTCTGCTACAGACAGCATGGAAAGACTCCCCTGAAGGGGGTCAGGACACACTCCACCAGAGCAGCCTCCACCTCTGCAATTTTCCTCAGAGGAATCCCCACCAAGGACATCCTGGACATCTGTTCACACTTTTACCAAGCATTACCACCTGCCTCTCTTCTCCAAATCTAGGGCAGGGTTTGCCTCTGCAGTCTTGCAGGGCATCCTAGCCAGCCCCTAGTTTCCTTGACTGCCTTCACCCATTTCCTCAGCTTTGGGAATCCATCCAAATGTGATGACTGCAACAGTGAAACACGAAGAACATAGTACAGTTATGTACACTTGCCATAAATGTAGATGTTCCAGTGTATTCACTGTTGCAGTCCGGGTTTCCCTCCCCCCTTCCCCCTTTCTTTTCTTTCTCCTTTTATTACCATTCTTCCTTGTTGTTCTCCTTTCCTTATAAAGGACATATTGTATTTATTTTTCACTGGTAGGGTTCTTCCACCAGAACCTGGCCTCCTACTTTGGGGGCTGCAGACAGGTTAGGGTAAGAAAAACTGATGTAATGGTGTCAGCTGCCTTACTTTATACTACTGATGACCTGACATCAATCCTCAAGTGACAGCAACTGACGCAGAAATACTAAGTCTCTGGTATTCGGGACGGCCAAGGGCTACCTTGGCAGGGATAACTCAAATGTGATGACTGCAATAGTGAGTACACTTGGACATCTACATTTGTGGTAAGTGTACACAACTGTACTTTCTGGGTACAACAGTGTGAAGTTATTACAGCATACTGAAACCTCAAAAAACATTTAAATGAAGAACTGGCTAGAAACACTGGCATTTGAAAGAACTGGTTTGAAAAATATTGGGACCTGAAAACTGTCAAAACATTGGCATATGAAACATGAAGCACTTTCTAAAGTAGTTGATATACATTCACTGAAGACTGGCTAGAAACACTGGCATGCAAAAGAACTGGCTAGAAACATTGGCACCTGAAAACTGCCATAAAAACATTAGCTTATGAAAGACCTGAGGAATGGAGAAGAAGAGAATTAACATTACAAACTATTTAAAAAGGTATAATAGTAAATGACAATGTAGGGGGGCATTTTGACCATTGAAAACTTGACATTAACACAGGTTGTAGAAAACCAAACGCAAATTATATTTACCAACAAACGTGCCTCCCTCCCCTCCAGAAAATAGTTGCACACAATTTCACTTTACTAAAAAGCCACTCTAAAATGAATTAGAATGCACAGCAGACACAGTAGACCTCATTTACCTTTGAACGCAGCAATTAAGAAAAAAGAAATAAATGTATAGCACTAATTTACACAGCACTGTGATGCAATAAACAGGCTCAACAGCAGCACCGGCCGTAATTGCATTACAGTGAAAGCACTACAATGTAAACTTATTGATAACATCACTAAAAACAAAATACAAACTTTGCTACTTGTAAAAGCAAACTATCCTGAAACAAAGATAGCATGTTTTAGCACAATTCCAAATGCACTGCATTAACTTCTGAACATGCATCCACCCCCCCTCCAAAAAAATTAAAGTTAAGTAAACATTTTACCTTTTAAAAAAGTACTTCTTGCAAGAGCAGCTAAAATAAACTACAATGCACAGCAGGACCCCATGGACCCCTTTTACCTCCAAACATAGCAATTAAGAGAAATAAAAATATACCTATAACAGCAATTTACCGAGCACAACGATGCAATAAACAGGCTCAAGTAAAAGCAGCACTCACATATTCACAATATAAGCAAAGCAGTACTTTTTAACTTTATTAAAGACAGCATAAAAATAAAATACACGCATTTCCAATTATAAAACAAATTATCTTAAAACAGCTACAGCAAGTTGGCAACATGTACCTACTAGAATAATAAATCATAGTCTCCCTTTAGCCCTATGATTACCGATGAACATTCCCCCTCAAAAAATAGAGTTGTGCACACATACATATGGACTTGCAAGAACTAACACTAGGAAAAAAGTACTCAAAGCAGTATAGCTTAACTTCTTGGGGACAGCATTAAATTGCACACCATTTCCACATGAAAAAGTGCAATCTGTCCTCAAACATTTTTTATTTGTAAACGGAAAGTACCTTGAAAAAGCCACGACAATAGAAATATATCACATTACATTTACCTGTGAAAACTGCCCCCCACCAGAAATAAAAAAAAAACTTCTATACACACATTTCAGCCTTTAAAAACTAATGCTTCCAAATCATCCCAAAACAGCCACAACAATTATAATTAAACACACATACACATATTTTGTATACCTTTAAAAACTATTACTTGAAAATCTCAAAATAACCACTGCACATTTTTAAATACTGCATGGTGCACCCCATGTACCTCTAACCATTAAAAACTTAAATTTAAATAAAACACAATATTCCCATTTTAAATAGCTAGAGCCACAAAATACTGCTGACTGTTGTGCTTACCAGTATCAGTCTTTGCTGGGCTAGCTGGCTTCCTGCCTGCTGGAGTAGCTGGCTGGCTGGATGACTAGCTGGCTTCCTGCCTGCTGGAGTAGCTGGCTGGCTGGATGACTAGCAAGCTTCCTGCCTGCTGGAGTGGTTGCCTGGCTAGCAGGCTTCCTACCTGCTGGAATGGCTGGCTGGCTGGCTAGCAGGCTTCCTGCCTACCACAGTGGCTGGCTAGCAGGCTTCCTGCCTACTGCAGTGGCTGGCTAGCAGGCTTCCTGCCTACTGCTGTGGCTGGCTGGCTAGCTAGCAGGCTTCCTGCCTGCTGGAGGGGCTGGCTGGCTAGCAGGCTTCCTGCCTGCTAGAGTGGCTGGCTGGCTAGCAGGCTTCCTGCCTACTGCAGTGGCTGGCTGGGCCAGCAGGCTTCCTGCCTGCTGGAGTAGCTGGCTGGATGGCTGGGCCAGCAGGCTTCCTGCCTGCTGGAGTGGCTGGCTAGCAGACTTCCTGCCTGCTGGAGTGGCTGGCTAGCAGGCTTCCTGCCTGCTAGAGTGGCTGGCTGGCTAGCAGGCTTCCTGCCTGCTAGAGTGGCTGGCTGGCTAGCAGGCTTCCTGCCTGCTAGAGTGGCTGACTGGCTAGCAGGCTTCCTGCCAGCTGGATTGGCTGGCTGGCTAGCAGGCTTCCTGCCAGCTGGAGTGGCTGGCTGACTAGCAGGCTTCCTGCCTGCTGGAGTGGCTGGCTAGCAGGCTTTCCTGCCTACTGGAGTGGCTGGCTGGCCAGCAGGCTTTCCTGCCTACTGGAGTGGCTGGCTGGCCAGCAGGCTTTTCCTGCCGGCTGCAGTGGCTGGCTGGCTGGCCAGCAGGCTTCCTGCCAGCTGCAGTGGCTAACTGGCCAGCAGGCTTTCCTGCCTACTGGAGTGGCTGGCTGGCCAGCAGGCTTCCTGCCAGCTGCAGTGGCTGGCTGGCTAGCAGGCTTCTTCCCATGTGGAGAAGCTGGCTAGCAGGCTTCCTGCCTTCTGGAGTGGCTGGCTGGCTAGCAGGCTTCCTGCCTGCTGGAGTGGCTGGCTGGCTAGCAGGCTTCTGCCAGCTGGAGTGCCTGGCTGGCTAGCAGGCTTCCTGCCAGCTGGATTGGCTGGCTCGCAGGCTTCCTGCCTGCTGGAGTGGCTCGCTGTCTGGCTGGCTAGCAGGCTTTCTGCCAACTAGCTGGCTTCCTGCCAGCTGGAGTGGCTGGCTAGCTGGCTTCCTGCCAGCTGGAGTGGCTGGCTAGCAGGCTTCCTGCCTGCTGTGGAGTGGCTGGCTAGCAGGCTTCCTGCTGGCTGGAGTGGCTTGCTGGCTAGCAGGCTTTCTGCTGGCTGGAGTGGCTTGGTGGCTAGCAGGCTTCCTGCCAGCTGGACTGGCTGGCTAGCAGGCTTCCTGCCAGCTGGACTGGCTGGCTAGCAGGCTTCCTGCCAGCTGGATTGGCTGGCTGGCTAGCAGGATTCCTGTCAGCTGGATTGGCTGGCTGTCTAGCAGGCTTTCCTGCCTGCTGGAGTGGCTGGCTAGCAGGCTTTCCTGCCTGCTGGTGTGGCTGGTTAGCAGGCTTTCCTGCCTGCTGGAGTTGCTGATTGGATGGCTGGCCAGAAGACTTCCTGCCTGCTGGAGTGGCTGGCTGGCTTACTGTCTGCTGGATTGGCTGGCTAGCAGGCTTCCTGCCAGCTGGAGTGGCTGACTGGCTAGCAGTCTTCCTGCCAGCTGAAGTGGCTAGCTGGCTATCAGGCTTTCCTGCCTGCTGGATTGGCTGGTTAGTTAGCAGGCTTCCTGCCATCTGGAGTGGCTGGCTAGCAGGCTTCCTGCCATCTGGAGTGGCTGGCTAGCAGGCTTCCAGCCATCTGGAGTGGCTGGCTAGCAGGCTTCCTGCCATCTGGAGTGGCTGGCTAGCAGGCTTCCTGCCATCTGGAGTGGCTGGCTAGCAGGCTTCCTGCCATCTGGAGTGGCTGGCTAGCAGGCTTCCTGCCATCTGGAGTGGCTGGCTAGCAGGCTTCCTGCCATCTGGAGTGGCTGGCTAGCAGGCTTCCTGCCATCTGGAGTGGCTGGCTAGCAGGCTTCCTGCCATCTGGAGTGGCTGGCTAGCAGGCTTCCTGCCATCTGGAGTGGCTGGCTAGCAGGCTTCCTGCCATCTGGAGTGGCTGGCTGACTAGCAGGCTTCCTGCCTGCTGGAGTGGCTGGCTGGCCAGCAGGCTTTCCTGCCTACTGGAGTGGCTGGCTGGCCAGCAGGCTTTCCTGCCTACTGGAGTGGCTGGCTGGCCAGCAGGCTTTTCCTGCCAGCTGCAGTGGCTGGCTGGCCAGCAGGCTTCCTGCCAGCTGCAGTGGCTAACTGGCCAGCAGGCTTTCCTGCCTACTGGAGTGGCTGGCTGGCCAGCAGGCTTCCTGCCAGCTGCAGTGGCTGGCTGGCTAGCAGGCTTCTTCCCATGTGGAGAAGCTGGCTAGCAGGCTTCCTGCCTTCTGGAGTGGCTGGCTGGCTAGCAGGCTTCCTGCCTGCTGGAGTGGCTGGCTGGCTAGCAGGCTTCTGCCAGCTGGAGTGCCTGGCTGGCTAGCAGGCTTCCTGCCAGCTGGATTGGCTGGCTCGCAGGCTTCCTGCCTGCTAGAGTGGCTCGCTGTCTGGCTGGCTAGCAGGCTTTCTGCCAACTAGCTGGCTTCCTGCCAGCTGGAGTGGCTGGCTAGCTGGCTTCCTGCCAGCTGGAGTGGCTGGCTAGCAGGCTTCCTGCCTGCTGTGGAGTGGCTGGCTAGCAGGCTTCCTGCTGGCTGGAGTAGCTTGCTGGCTAGCAGGCTTTCTGCTGGCTGGAGTGGCTTGGTGGCTAGCAGGCTTCCTGCCAGCTGGACTGGCTGGCTAGCAGGCTTCCTGCCAGCTGGACTGGCTGGCTAGCAGGCTTCCTGCCAGCTGGATTGGCTGGCTGGCTAGCAGGATTCCTGTCAGCTGGATTGGCTGGCTGTCTAGCAGACTTCCTGCCTGCTGGAGTGGCTGGCTAGCAGGCTTTCCTGCCTGCTGGTGTGGCTGGTTAGCAGGCTTTCCTGCCTGCTGGAGTTGCTGATTGGATGGCTGGCCAGAAGACTTCCTGCCTGCTGGAGTGGCTGGCTGGCTTACTGTCTGCTGGATTGGCTGGCTAGCAGGCTTCCTGCCAGCTGGAGTGGCTGGCTGGCTAGCAGGCTTCCTGCCAGCTGGAGTGGCTGACTGGCTAGCAGTCTTCCTGCCAGCTGAAGTGGCTAGCTGGCTATCAGGCTTTCCTGCCTGCTGGATTGGCTGGTTAGTTAGCAGGCTTCCTGCCATCTGGAGTGGCTGGCTAGCAGGCTTCCTGCCATCTGGAGTGGCTGGCTAGCAGGCTTCCAGCCATCTGGAGTGGCTGGCTAGCAGGCTTCCTGCCATCTGGAGTGGCTGGCTAGCAGGCTTCCTGCCATCTGGAGTGGCTGGCTAGCAGGCTTCCTGCCATCTGGAGTGGCTGGCTAGCAGGCTTCCTGCCATCTGGAGTGGCTGGCTAGCAGGCTTCCTGCCATCTGGAGTGGCTGGCTAGCAGGCTTCCTGCCAGCTGGAGTGGCTGGCTAGCAGGCTTCCTGCCAGCTGGAGTGGCTGGCTGGCTAACAGACTTTGTGCTTGCTGGAGTGGCTGGCTGGCCAGCAGGCTTTGTGCCTGCTGGAGTGGCTGGCTGGCTAGCATGCTTTGTGCCAGTTGGAGTGGCTGGACTGGCTAGCAGACTTCGTGCCTGCTGGAGTGGCTGGCTGGCTAGCAGTCTTCGTGCCTGCTGGAGTGGCTGGCTGACTAGCAGTCTTCGTGCCTGCTGGAGTGGCTGGCTGGCTAGCAGGCTAGCAGGCTTCCTGGCTGCTGGAGTGGCTGGCTGGCTAGCAGGCTTCCTGGCTGCTGGAGTGGCTGGCTGGCTGGCAGGCATCCTGCCTGCTGGAGTGGCTGGCTGGCTGGCAGGCATCCTGCCTGCTGGAGTGGCTGGCTGGCTGGCAGGCATCCTGCCTGCTGGAGTGGCTGGCTGGCTGGCAGGCATCCTGCCTGCTGGAGTGGCTGGCTGGCTGGCAGGCATCCTGCCTGCTGGAGTGGCTGGCTGGCTGGCAGGCATCCTGCCTGCTGGAGTGGCTGGCTGGCTGGCAGGCATCCTGCCTGCTGGAGTGGCTGGCTGGCTGGCAGGCATCCTGCCTGCTGGAGTGGCTGGCTGGCTGGCAGGCAACCTGCCTGCTGGAGTGGCTGGCTGGCTGGCAGGCTTCCTGCCTGCTGGAGTGGCTGGCTGGCTGGCAGGCATCCTGCCTGCTGGAGTGGCTGGCTGGCTGGCAGGCATCCTGCCTGCTGGAGTGGCTGGCTGGCTGGCAGGCATCCTGCCTGCTGGAGTGGCTGGCTGGCTGGCAGGCATCCTGCCTGCTGGAGTGGCTGGCTGGCTGGCAGGCATCCTGCCTGCTGGAGTTGCTGGCTGGCTGGCTGGCTGGCTGGCAGGCATCCTGTCTGCTGGAGTTGCTGGCTGGCTGGCAGGCATCCTGCCTGCTGGAGTGGCTGGCTTGCTGGCAGGCTTCCTGCCTGCTGGAGTGGCTGGCTGGTTGGCTTTCCTGCCTGCTGGAGTGGCTGGCTGGCTGGCAAGCTTCCTGCCAGCTAGAGTGGCTGGCTTTCTAGGAGGCTTCCTGCCAGCTAGAGTGGCTGGCTGTCTAGGAGGCATCCTACCAGCTAGAGTGGCTGGCTGGCTAGGAGGCTTCCTGCCAGCTAGAGTGGCTGGCTGGCTAGGAGGCTTCCTGCAAGCTGGAGTGACTGGCTGGCTAGGAGGCTTCCTGCCAGCTGGAGTGGCTGGCTGGCTAGCAGGCTTCCTGCCTACTGCAGTGGCTGGCTGGCTAGCTAGCAGGCTTCCTGCCTGCTGGAGTAGCTGGCTGGATGGCTGGCCAGCAGGTTTCCTGCCTGCTGGAGTGGCTGGCTAGCAGACTTCCTGCCTGCTGGAGTGGCTGGCTGGCTGCCAGGCTTCATGCCTGCTGGAGTGGCTGGCTAGCAGGCTTTCCTGCCTGCTGGAGTGGCTCGCTAGCAAACTTCCTGGCTACTGGAGTGGCTGGCTGGCTATCAGGCTTCCTGCCTCCTGGAGTGGCTGGCTGGCTAGCAGGCTTCCTGCCAGCTGGATTGGCTGGCTGGCTTGCAGGCTTCCTGCCTGCTGGAGTGGCTGGCTAGCAGGCTTCCTGCCTGCTGGAGTGGCTATCAGGCTTTCTGCCAGCTGGAGAGGCTGGCTGGCTAGCTAGCATGCTTCCTGCCATCTGGAGTGGCTGGCTAGCTGGCTTTCTGCCGGCTGGAGTGGCTTGCTGGCTAGCAGGCTTCCTGCCGGCTGGAGTGGCTTGCTGGCTAGCAGGCTTCCTGCCGGCTGGAGTGGCTTGCTGGCTAGCAGGCTTCCTGCTGGCTGGAGTGGCTTGCTGGCTAGCAGGCTTCTGCCGGCTGGAGTGGCTTGCTGGCTAGCAGGCTTCCTGCCAGCTGGACTATCTGGCTAGCAGGCTTCCTGCCAGCTGGATTGGCTGGCTGTCTAGCTTGATTCCTGTCAGCTGGATTGGCTGGCTGTCTAGCAGACTTCCTGCCTGCTGGAGTGGCTGGCCAGCAGGCTTTCATGCCTGCTAGAGTGGCTGGTTAGCAGGCTTTCCTGCCTGCTGGAGTTGCTGATTGGATGGCTGGCCAGCAGACTTCCTGCCTGCTAGAGTGGCTGGCTGGCTGGCTTACTGTCTGCTGGAGTGCCTGGCTAGCAGGCTTCCTGCCAGCTGGAGTGGCTGACTGGCTATCAGGTTTTCCTTCCTGCTGGATTGGCTGGCTAGTTAGGCTTCCTGCCAGCTGGAGTGGCTGGCTAGCAGGCTTCCTGCCATCTGGAGTGGCTGGCTGGCTGGCTAGCAGACTTTGTGCTTGCTGGAGTGGCTGGCTGGCTAGCATGCTTTGTGCCTGCTGGAGTGGCTGGCTGGCTAGCATGCTTTGTGCCAGTTGGAGTTGCTGGGCTGGCTAGCAGGCTTCATGCCTGCTGGAGTGGCTGGCTGGCTAGCAGTCTTCGTGCCTGCTGAAGTGGCTGGCTGGCTAGCAGGCTTCCTGGCTGCTGGAGTGGCTGGCTGGCTAGGAGGCTTACTGTCAGCTGGAGTGGCTGGCTGGCTAGGAGGCTTACTGTCAGCTGGAGTGGCTGGCTGGCAAGCTTCCTGCCAGCTGGAGGGGCTGGCTGGCAAGCTTCCTGCGAGCTGGAGTGGCTGGCTGGCTGGCTAGCAGGCTTCCTGCCAGCTGGAGAGGCTGACTGGCTAGCAGGCTTCCTGCCAGCTAGAGTGGCTGACTGGCTAGCAGGCTTCCTGCCAGCTAGAGTGGCTGGCTAGCTAGCAGGCTTCCTGCCAGCTAGAGTGGCTGCTGACTAGGAGGCTTCCTGCCAGCTAGAGTGGCTGGCTGACTAGGAGGCTTCCTGCCAGCTAGAGTGGCTGGCTGGCTAGGAGGCGTCCTGCCAGCTAGAGTGGCTGGCTGGCTGGCTGGGAGGCGTCCTGCCAACTAGAGTGGCTGGCTGGCTAGGAGGCTTCCTGCCAGCTGGAGTGGCTGGCTGGCTGGCTAGCAGGCTTCCTGCCAGCTGGAGTGGCTGGCTGGCTAGCAGGCTTCCTGCCAGCTGGAGTGGCTGGCTGGCTGGCTGGCTAGCAGGCTTCCTGCCAGCTGGAGTGGCTGGCTGGCTGGCTGGCTAGCAGGCTTCCTGCCAGCTGGAGTGGCTGGCTGGCTGGCTGGCTAGCAGGCTTCCTGCCAGCTGGAGTGGCTGGCTGGCTGGCTGGCTAGCAGGCTGGCTGGCTAGCAGGCTTCCTGCCAGCTGGAGTGGCTGGCTGGCTGGCTAGCAGGCTTTCTTGCCAGCTGGAGTGGCTGGCTAGCAGGCTTCCTGCCTGCTGGAGTGGCTGGCTAGCTGGTTAGCAGGCTTTCCTGCCTGCTAGAGTGGCTGGCCTAGCAGGCTTCCTGCTGGACTGGCTGGCTTTCCTGCCTGCTGGATTGGCTGGCTAGGTAGTAGGCTTCCTGCCAGCTGGAGTGGCTGGCTTGCAGGCTTCCTGCCAGCTGGAGTGTCTGGCTAGCAGGCTTCCTGTCACCTGGACTGGCTGGCTTCCTGACTGCTGGAGTGGCTG
This sequence comes from Protopterus annectens, assembly GCF_019279795.1. NCBI lineage: Eukaryota > Metazoa > Chordata > Ceratodontiformes > Protopteridae > Protopterus > Protopterus annectens. The sequence goes on from NC_056745.1 coordinate 462,205,563, forward strand.
GCTGGCTAGCAGGCTTCCTGCCTGCTGGAGTGGCTGGCTGGCTAGCAGGCTTCCTGCCTGCTGGAGTGGCGGGCTGGCTAACAGGCTTCCTGCCTGCTGGAGTGGCTGGCTGGCTAACAGGCTTCCTGCCTGCTGGAATGGCTGGCTGGCTAACAGGCTTCCTGCCTGCTGGAGTGGCTGGCTGGCTGGCTAACAGGCTTCCTGCCAGCTGGAGTGGTTGGCTGGCTGGGAGGCTTCCTGCCAGCTGGATTGGCCGACAGGCTTCCTGGCTGGCTAGGAGGCTTCCTGCCAGCTGGAGTGTCTGGCTAGGAGGCTTCCTGCTAGCTAGAGTGGCTGGCTGGCTAGAAGGCTTCCTGGTAGCTGGAGTGGCTGGCTGGCTAGTAGGCTTCCTGCCTGCTGGAGTGGCTGGCTGGCTAGTAGGTTTCCTGCCTGCTGGAGTGGCTGGCTGGCTGGTCAGCAAGTTTCCTGTCTGCTGGAGTGGCTGGCTGGTAGGCTAGCAGGCTTCCTGTCTTCAGGAGTGGCTGACTGGCTTCCTGCCTGCTGCAGTAGCTGGCTAGCAGGCTTCCTGCCTGCTGGATTAGCTGGCTAGCAGGCTTCCTGCCTGCTGGACTGGCTGGCTGGCTAGTGGGCGTTGTGCCTGCTGGAGTGGCTGGCTGGCTGGCAGGCTTTCCTGCCTGCTGGAGTGGCTGGCTGGCTGGCAGGCTTCCTGCCAGCTGGAGCGGCTGGCTAGCTAGCAGGCTTCCTGTCAGCTGGAGCGGCTGGCTGGCTAGCAGGCTTCCTGCCAGCTGGAGTGGCTGGCTGGCTGGCTAGCAGGCTTCCTGCCAGCTGGAGTGGTTGTTGGCTGTCTGGCTGGTTGGTGTGCCTGCTGGCTTGCTGGCTAGCCAGCGTCCTGCCTGCTGGTGTGCCTGCTGGCTTGCTAGCGTCCTGCCTGCTGGAATTCCTGCTGGTTGGCTTGCTAGCAGGCTTCCTGCCTGCTGGATTAGCTGGCTGGCTGGCAGGCTATCAGGCTTTCCTGCCTTCTGGAGTGACTGGCATGCAGGCTTCCTACCTACTTCAGTGGCTAGCTGGCTTCTTAGCTTCCAGGCTTGAAAAACAGAAAATCTCAATCCTATAATATTAGTGGCTGTAGAAGCGGTAAAAAAAAAAAAATTGTTTACAGCCGCGACATTTGTAACGCTCTTCCTGGTTGAAACCCCACCCCCTTCAAGAGTTGCAGCCAGTTGCTACACAGTTGACAACACCCGGAATAGCTCTTCCTGTAGATCCAGGTTGGTGACATAACCAAATTATTTTGGAAAACACAGAAGTATTCATGCAGGCTTCCTACCTACTTCAGTGGCTGGCTGGCTTCTTAGCTTCCTTGCTTGAAAAACAGAAAATCTCAATCCTATAATATTAGTGGCTGTAGAAGCGGTAAAAAAAAAAATGGTTTACAGCCGCGACATTTGTAACACTCTTCCTGGTTAAAACCCCACCCCCTTCAAGAGTTGCAGCCAGTTGCTGCACAGTTGACAACACCCGGAATAGCTCTTCCTGTAGATCCAGGTTGGTGACATAACCAAATTATTTTGGAAAAAACAGAAGTATTTTCGGCTTTTCCATGGCAATTTGGCATGATTAAAAAACAGGACTTTAAAAGTCCCACTGCTTTACAGTGTGGGCAATGGGATGAGATAGCTCAGCCCTTGAATATCCCGCTGACAACGGGACAGGTGGTAACCGTATGTTTAGCCAGCTTTCAGTCTGATAGGTTATATGAAGTACCTTGTTCATACATCTCTTTATATTAATCCCAAATAAATTCATGCAGTGATTTCTTTGTTTAAGCCTCCTACTGCTAAACATATTGTGAATGCTAACTCCATTCTCTCTGGCAAAGCTTGACAGATTTAGGAAGAGTGTTTATTCTTCTGCTACAGTTACTTTTAACATTTTGAACTGCCCAGTTCACATGTTAAAAATTTTTACTGTTTTTTAAAAAATAAGTAGTTAACTACTAAATTTCCTTCTTTATAAGTTAACTCTTCTTTGAATTTCTTAACCACTGGCTGCTTCCACCCATTTCCTCAGCTTTGGGAATCAACCCAAATGTGATGACTGCAGCAGTGAAACACGAAGAACATAGTACAGTTATGTACACTTACCACAAATGTAGATGTTGGAGTGTATTCACTGTTGCAGTCCTGGTTTCCCTTCCTCTATCCCCATACCTTTCTTCTCTCTCCTTACAAGGGACATTTTGGTATTTACTTTCTACTGGTTGGGGTTCTTCCACCAGTACCTGGCTCCCACTTGTGGGCTCCTGACAGGGCAAGAAAAACTGATGTAATGGCATCGGCTGCCTTACTTTATACTACTGATGACCTGACTTCAGTTCTGAAGCGACAGCAGCTGACGCAGAAATACTAAGCCTCTAGTATTCGGGCCGGCCAAGGGCTACCCTGGCAGGGATAACCCAAATGTGATGACTGCAACAGTGAATACACTCTAACATCTACATATATGGTAACTGTACACAGCTGTACTTTGACATCCTAATAAACCAAGAGTTTCCTTTGATTGGCACAGAAAAGGTTGGGATAATGGTGAAATAGGATTCCCCTTTTATTCAATTCTATGCTACTTCAGCAATTGTAAAAAGGTATAGCGTTGTGGATAAATTCATCTTATGATTCAAAATGGAAGCAAATACATCAAGAAGTGTTATTAGTAAATAGTATATCACAACTAGTCATTATCAAATAGTCCCTAACAGTTTTATCCCATTATTAAAATATTTTTGCGGAAATGGAATTATACCCTCTTCTCAAGTTCCTTATTTAAATAGCATCATTTCCTCTTTCCAAAAGTTTGCATTTTCTAACCATTGAATTAAAACGTAATATTTTCTGTGTTTCCAATCGCTTATACAAATGACTGCTTAGAAACTCATAGCTTCAACAAAATGCTAGTATTGAAACAGTAAAGTAACTTCCTTAATTGGCATCAATTCTTAAGTGGTACGTGTGTGTCTATATGTGTGCGTGTGTGTGTGTATATGTGCGTGTGTGTGTATATGTGCGTGTGTGTGTGTGTGTGTGTGAGTATGTATGTATATATAGTTGAAAATTTAAGGTCCAATGGTTAATTTTACAAATTTTTTTAGAGACCGTGAACACTGAGATTAATAATATTTAACCTAGATAAGAAATTGTTTCCCAAATTATTGGAATTCTTAATAAATACAAATAATAATGTAATGAAAGTAAATCATATTTGTCACAAATTTATAAAATTCTTGAGTTAGGTCTCATATACATATATATATATATATATATATATATATACACACACACACGTACGTGTGTGTGTGTGTGTGTGTGTGTGTGTATATATATGTGTATATATATATATATATATATATATATATATGTATATATATATATATATATGTATGTATATATATATATATATATATATATATATATATATATATATATATATATATATATATATATATATATGTATGTGTATATATATATATATATATATATATATATATATATATATGTATGTGTATTTATAGACAATTCTTTTTGGAACCACACCTCAGAAATTAATAATGAAGACTGGAAATTCTTACACTGAGCTTTTGTCACTCCTAACAAAATTACAATGCTTAAATCAAATAGAATTAAATGCTGGAGATATAAAAAGTCTTTCAGCTTTTCCCGGTTAGGGGGCGCCAAAGCAGAACTCTGATCTTCTAATGATTGGCAGTGGATTTTTATGGTGCTGAGTTCTCAGCCCGACACCCAACCTTCAATGAAGGCAAACCCATTCACACACGTACCTACCTGCATGTCTTTAAAGGTCATTCGACCATGGGGAGGGCATGCAGACTCCACACGGAAGGCGCTCCAGCTGAGAATCGAACAGGAGAAGCTCTTGCTGTGAGGCGACAACGTTAACTGCTGCCACCACCGTGACCCAAAATGAAGGCCTACAAGTGTCAACTCTTTTTTTGGATATGTCCAAAGCATTTGACACAGTCTTACACCAAATCCTGCTAAACAAACTAAACCAATATCATCTATCAAATTCCACTCTTACCTGGTTCCAAAGCTACTTAACTGACCGGTACCAAGCTGTGAAATGGGAAAATTCTCTCTCTCCTCAGCTGCCCATAACTATAGGAGTCCCACAGGCTTCTGTCTTAGGACTACTACTATTCACAGTCTTCACAAATTACCTCCATACCTCCACACAGCATGCATCTATAATTCAGTTTGCAAATGACACTACCTTAATCTGTGCTGCACAAAACATTCCCACCCTCCTGAAAACAACTCAACTAGCATTCTCTGACATTGAAAACTACCTTACCAAAGCCCAACTTATCCTCAGCCAAAGAAAACTCAGCTTATGATTATAAAACACACTAACAGTCAGTTCACTATCTACTCCACAAATCCTACTCCAGTTGCTCCAGTGACACAGGCTAAGCTATTGGGAATAACCATAGACTCCCACCTAAAATTTGATAGTCATCTCAACTTAACTATTAAAAAAGTACATGCCAAACTGGGGTCACTCTACCGTATCAAACCATTTCTTACCAACAACACAAGATCAGCCATTGCTCGCTCCCAACTTCTATCCACCGTACTCTGTGCACCTCCCATTCTGACTAATCTCAACAAAACTGAACTAAGCAAAATGGAAGCCTGCTATAACAGAATTGCCCGCTTTGCTGCAAATTGCTCGTATAGAACTCATCACTGTACTGCTTTGAGATAGCTCCACTGGCTTGAACTGCCCAACATCCTAAGCTACAATCAGCTCTGCTTCTGTCAATTCTGTCTGTTACCTCCCCAATAAGTGTTCTGCCCTCAAAAACCTAGTACAACACCACTCAGCCAAAAGGCCTCTTAGATCATCAAGCAAACTACTACTAGAAGTCACCAACAGCTACAATAGCTTTGGAGATGCACTATATAGTAGTTCATTGGCTAAAAAATGGAACTCAGTCCCTACTAGCATTCAAAACATCATCCAAAGCCTCCTTTAAAGACCTCATCAGGCAACATCTCAAGCAAAGTTGGCAGTGCCATGATTGCTCCCCAGGCTAGTGAAAGCGGATAACATATACATATTAAATCTAGAGCACTTGATAATAGTTTTCAATCTTACTCACAAACGCTGGCTAATCTACAATGTATGTACTGTACCTGTGTACTATGTATGTATTCTACCTATGTTCCAAATTTCAGCTGTACACCACAAATCTATTAATTACCTTTATTTTTTAAAATTAATATTTTTTTGTTTATTCTCTCCACTGTAACTGTTTATGTGCTGCATACCACTGTAAAAACATGTCTCTTGTAATTTGTGTGTATACTGATCATGTCTAAATAATTAAATGTGTCTGTAATTTTTCTTTGTGTAGCTTTTCTCCCCGGGCCTCTGCTGAAAAAGGGCCTTTTCGGCTCAGTCAGACACCCCCGGTTAAGAAATGTAAAATAAATAAAAATGTAATTCTGAAATAATAGATGATTGGACTCGTATGGTATATAAATGTGAAGTGTGGAAGAAATTAATAACTTTATTTAAGCTCTATGGTCAGATGGACGTAATATTCTAAATCTTTGTTTTATTTAGTGCTCCAGTTCCTGAGATAATTCCAAAAAACAAAGTGCCTCTTGTTTGGTCTGTTTTTACTACAGCCAGAAAAATAATTACTAAAAATTGGAAAAGTAAAGTTGCCCCCCCCCCTTTAGTGTTGAATTTTATGTTTGACTGTAGAACAGATATGCAACCGAGCCAGGTGCGGAAATAAGGTACATAAATCTGCTGATGTAATGCAAAAGTCCTGGAAATTATGAAAAGAAAGGAGGAATGCAGGAAAAAGTGAGAGAGAGAAAATATGGATCAGACTAAGGAGGAGTACTTGTCAGATAACAGAGAGACTGAGAGAGACAGAAACGTAACCTACAGAGAGCACCACAACCAGCAAGGATAACCACAAGGTCCTCTTTATTCAAAACAATTGAGCGCTTATGTCAGAATATAACAAAACTTCATCAGAATCATGGAACACTTCACACACCCACTATTAAATAACCCTCCCAAAAGTCACATGTCTAAAAGACACACCTTCCTAAAGAGGTGTTACTTGATAGAAGTATCCACTGCAATACTTAAAGATGACATACAAAATATGAAACATAATAAAAACCAGAAATAAAATGAAATAAAATCGCACATGATATGACATTAGTCTAAGCACACTAGCTATGGAAACAAACTTGTGTAAACCAGGGTGGAGTGCCGTTTAATTTTAATTGCCTGTGCAATTCTTTGCATTCTAATAAATCACACCATGGTCCCCCTAGTGTGCTCTGATGAACAGTGTCAATGCCAAAAAATACAAATTCATGTACAGGGTTCCCTTCAAGATGACAAAATAAAGAAATGGTACTTCTCCTGTGCTTAATGTCATTGTTGTGAGCGTAAATTCTTTACTTAAATAGATGGACTGTTTTGCCAATGTAAAACCTTGAACATTTTTTTGCACAAAGCTAATTAAACAATGCCCCCTGATTTACATGTACGGTGGAAGTTTATCCTAATACAAATTTTATTCACAAAAACTTCTGTACATTCCAAAATATACGGCCACTGTGAACACGTGCCACATTTAAAGGTACCCCTATCTCTTCCCACTAAAACTCACGAAAGATGCATCATGATTTTCTAACAAGTTCTTAATGCATCTAGCTCGTCGATGCACAAATTTAGGTGCCTTACCTAGAATATTAATTGTTCCATCAAAGGCTTTAAAATGTCCTAGTTTTGTTTAATGATTCCTTGAATATAGGAATATTCAGTGGTGATAAGTGGTAATAAATGCACAAGAATACCCATCAGTTCTTTGATTTTGAACCTCTACTTGATGCCCATTAGCCACTAAAATAGGTATAATGTGTCCCTGACTTCTTTTTGTAGAAATGTCTTCATAAATAACATTATTTAAGTCAAGGGGATAACTTCTAGCTACAAACATGTCTTTTAACTTAATACTTTCCTCCTGAAACTGGGCATCATTTGATGTCATGCTGACCTGATGTTATTATTCCTCTTTTTTAATTGGTGGGATGATGACTACTGTAGTGCAATAGACTATTGGAATAAGTCGCCTTTCTAAAAATGGAACTGTGTATTATTTTTTTGCTGTTATCCTTGTAGATCATGACGTCCAAATAACTGATCCTTTCAGTGCTATAGTGGTGGATAAACTTTAAAAAGAAGTAGTTGAGTGTAAGTAATCAATGAACTTATTGGTGTCTACTTCACTTATATCCCATGCAATAAAGATGCCATCCAAAAACCTGGCATACAGGTGCCAGGTTGGTACATTGTCTTGATTTAAGTACAAAACGTTTTTCCCATTGCAATAACGCTGTTTGCGAACACTGGGGTACAACTAGCACCCATTGCTACTCCCTTCTTTTGTTGGAAGAACTGGCCGCCTAAATGAGTGAAATTGTTTTTGAGTACCATATCCAACAAAGCATCCAACATATTAATTTTGTTCGAACTGAAGGCCCCTGACTCGTGAATAAATTCATGAAACATCTCCATGCCTACATCTTGAGGAATTACATTAAATAAATTGACAAATGTCTATGGTAATAAAAGCCAAGTTGGGACTATATTTAACTTCTCTCAGTTTAATCAAAAAGTCCCAAGAATCTCTTACTACGTGTGGAGATTTAGCAACCAAGGCCTTTCTGATCTATGTATACCGCCATTGTGTGGGTAATGGAGGTTCTGGCACTGACTATAGGTCTCATAGAGGGATCCGGAAGACACTTATGAATTTTGGGGATACCAAAAAGGGGGTGACAACCGGATATTTAACTTGTAGAAATTCAAAAACGTCTCCAGATATTTCTCCCTGATCTAACCTATCCTGGAGAAAAAAAAAACGTCTCCAGATATTTCTCCCTGATCTAACCTATCCTGGAGGAAAAAAAAACAAATCTTAGAATAGAAAACATTTATGTAAGTGAGGTTTGTTCATAAAATTTTTCATCAAAAACATGAGCAAACATCTTGTTTAAATAATCCCCCTTTGTTATAATAACTATCCCACCCCCTTGTCAGGCTTCATGACTCTAAGTTGTTTGTTGTGCATGAGCTTTCTCAATAAAAGATACTCAGGATGACTCAAGTTGTAAATATGAGAATCATGAATATTACGTCCCAACAAAGTCCTAAAATTGAATTTGCACATCTTTTCAAAAATGAGTAAAGGCTTAGCCAAAACTGGATTAAATGTGCTGCTCCTTTGCAAAACATTGTTCAAATCCAAATTGTCAGAACCTTTAAACAATAATTTAAAATTTAATTTCCTTAAATAAAGTTTTAGGTCAACTAATAAGATCTCAATATTAGCATGTGCGGTGGGTACAAATGTTTGCCCCTTACTTAGCAATGAATGTAAATTTTTGTCAAAGGTACAATTAGTAAAATTATAAACTTTGAAGGTCTCCACTTTGATTAACTAAAATGTGGGGAAATGCTTCAACAGTACCTGTGATATAAATGTTGTTGGAATTGTCCAAGAGTTTTGTCCTGGTTGGTGAAAGGAGTTCCTCCTCGCATAGCCTCCCCTGGCTCTCCCTCAATTCCAAGGACACTGAAACTGAGCCTGTGGACAATAATCTCCCTTCACATGGGAAAAATGATTCTAGTTCCATTTCCTGAACCTCTCGGACCTCCTAGGTGGGACTGGATCTAAAGGGATGGCAGTTTCATCCTGAGCATCCTCATACGTGGCCTCCAACTGAAGATTTTCCTCATTTTCACCACCAGGCTTATTGCTCCACCTTTTGGGCCCTCCTATTGACTGGGAGTATGCCTTCCCTTCCTGGTACTCACGTTGATCACAGTCCAATTTTTTACTCTTCATTTTTTTTGAATATCCAAAATTATGGAGTCAATTCTGCCAAAAATAGAGTACTGCTGATGTACAGAAAACAGTACATCTTTTTTGATTTTGGTGTCTAAAGCCTCTGCTTCTCTCATTAAATTGTCAATATTTGACTGGTTGTGTTATCTTAAAATTTTAAGCATCTCTACTCCCTGTTTGTTAAACAGCTCCAATAGCTCTAGGTGTAACTGAGACCCCACAACCAACCCATTAGGGTACTTCCATAATAAGGTATATAAAGCTGCTGATCTAATCCAAAAGTCCAGGAAATTATGAAAAGAAAGGAGGAATGCAGGAAAAAGTGAGAGATAGAAAATATGGATCAGACTAAGGAGGAGTACTTGTCAGATAACAGAGGCGCCAAGACACCAGTCACAATAGCAAATAGCAAGGCATTAGAGGCACTCTACCAGCTTTTGGAAAGTGACTTGGGAGATGGCACAGAGAAATTGTATCATGTGTCAAGGCAAAGCCAAAGGTAAAGAAAGATGGTCTTAAACACCTTTCATAAGGTACCCAGTAGAACTTGCTCAATCCACAGGATATCAAAGGCACCTGGAAGGAGTACTTCCAATAGCTTCTTAATGAAGACAACTCCTCAGAAGCTATACTGCCCCAGACATGGCTTTCGATACAGAAGAAACCCACCCTAGAAGAAGTTAGAACAACACTAAGAAAAAGTCAGGAAATATATTAAGCTTAGATTAGGTCACAGCAAATGTAATCAGTTAGTGGTATGGAGTGGAAAGTGTATCCCAGATGACTAGGAAGTAAGCATTCTAGTCCCAGTGTACAAGAAGAAAGGACATGTTCACAAATGTCGACAGTATAGAGGTATCAAACTGCTGTCACACTGCATGAAAGTGTGGAGAAGGTGACTAAATACACAGAGCAGTAAAAAATAAGATGGGAGACCAATTTGGTTTCAATCGGGTTGCATCAGCAGCACCAAACCAGTCCAATGTTTGCAGTGAGACAAATAGCTGAAAAAAGATGTATGTATGTATATATATATATATATATATATCTCCATCATAGTACCACAACTGCACTTCGCAGTTTCACCAGTACCATCAACGAACTCAGAAACAATGGTAAAATAGTCTCTGCAGTCTTTCTAGACATGTCCAAGGCCCTTGATATGGTCTCCCACCCCAAACTGTTAAATACATTCTCCAAACTGAACCTCAGCCCCTCTGCACTTCAGTGGTTCTGAAGCTATCTACAGCACCTCCAACAATCTGTAAAATGGCTTAATGTCCTATCCCCCCCTTCCTGTCACACAAGGAGTACCTCAAGGCTTAATTCTTGGGTCGCTACTCTTCACTATTTTTGCAAACAACCTCCATAGTGCCACCACACTGGCTTTTACTATCCAATGTGCAGATGACGCAACACTTAATGTGCCGTTAATAACCTGCAGCACCTTTGTGATACCATCCAAAATCATTCTCAGATACTGAGCTATGGCTCTCTAACCATCAGCTCACACTCAACCCCAATAAAACAAAACTCATGATTTTCAACCTCCCCCAAGCACCTTCTACATCACAGCTAGGAATAAAAATAAAATTAATGCTGATTCACAAACAAAACTTCTAGGAGGAGTAATAGATAACAACCTAAGATCCGACCTACATATAACACAAACAATTAAGAAAGTTCACAAAGAATGGGTACTCTTTACAGAAATAAAATGTATCTAACTAGCACCTCTTGGGTTGCCATTTCTAGAGCCCATCTTCTATCATCACATGTGTGTTTCCCCAATTCTCGCCATTCTTAAAAAGACAACTTTAATTAAACTTGAAACATGCTACAATAACATAGTTAAATTTGCAACCAACTCCCCACATCATACCCACCACTGTCACTTATTAAAAAAAACTCTCCTGGTTAGAAGTCCACAACTTTTATCATATAACCCATTAACATTAGCACACAAACTAGTATATTAACCTGAAAAAAACCTTGCCCTTCTAAATATTCTCCAGCCTCAAAACACAAATCGAAGTCTTCAGTCAAAAAGTAAATCTCTACTACAAGTGTCCAAATCCACTAATAACCGTCCCCTGGCTTGCACACAAAAGAAACATGCATCCGTTCTTTGATGCACCTTCCTGACTTTATTAAATTATATTCCTTGTATAATACAGCACACTTGTTAGACTTAAGTTAGAGCACATTTTAACATTTATTGTATAAACATTTTTCCAGTAGGTAATGAAACAAAATGCATGAACCAATAATGACAAAACTGCCCAATTCAGAACATTTCCATCATAAAAGTCTACTTCCCCACACACACACACAAAATTATGTGTGTGTGTGTGTGTGTGTGTATATATATATATATATATATATATATATATATATATATATATATATAGAATGACAGTAGTGTAAGCCATAGGCATCTTGCACAGCTTCTCGCACTTATTTTCAATTTTTTTTTTTATTTCGGGGGGGGGGGGGACAAAAGGCCGATAACCAGGGACACATTTTAAACATTGCTTCTATAATTTTGGAAAGTTGCTAGAATAAAATGTTATCGCCATGTATTTCACTGCCAAGTATTGAACCCAGGACCCTGTGCACTACAGTCAGAGCAACATACCACTATGCCATATCGGCAGTTTCCAGAAAGATGGGAGGACTGAAACTTAAATGGCCATCATTTAGTGAATTCAGTTCTCACTTCTCACCATAGCTCTCAACCTCTTAGCACAAAAAACCTGGACAAAGCCAATAATGGGGGAATACAGAATTCAGTTCTCACTTTTCACCATAGCTCTCAAAGTCTTAGCACAAAAAACTTGGACAAAGCCAATAATGGGGGAATATGGGCCCAAAATAGGGACACATTTCAAATACTGATCGTATAAACTTAGAAAATTGCTAGAATAAAAGGTTGTTTTACCATTTATTGTCTGAAGAATATGAAGTCTGAAATTCAAATGCCTGTCATTTAGTTAATTCAATCTTGAGGGCTGAGATAAGGAAAGGTTGTATTTCATATGCTTTACTGCTCTGTGTACAATGTGTTAGAGAGGCAAATCATACTGGTTCTGTTACAGGTGTTATTTGATCATGAGTAGGGAATGCATTTAGTGGTAAAAGATAAGAGTTGATATATTTTCTGGACTCCTGTATTGGCAGTGTCTTTGTAAGCTTAGCAATGCGTATAATCATGGGGCTTTGTTGAGATCATTTCCTGCACAGCTGTAAAACAGCTGCAGTCTCCTCCAAGAAATGATTGCTCCATCAAAATATGTAGCATTTAATTTAAATCTTTGCACCTTATTCAGTTCCCCTGTCATGTGTACATAAATATTAGCTGATATAACCTTGCTCCCTTGAAACATGTACCTGGTTGCACTCAAGGAGTGCAGTGAATCATAAATCATGTTCTGCATCATGAAACAAGTTTCTGTTGTCTAATAAAATATTGCTTTCCATTTTCCATTTCCCTTATTGAAATTGAAAGCCAAAAGCATGTTTGTATTATGTTATGTGTTCCTCATTGCTTCTTGTACGAAACTATAGGAATTAGAGAATGGCTGCTGCTTATGCCCACAGTACAGGGTTTGATTTTTTTCTTCTTTCATTTGCCATTTGTGGGACTCCAGTAAGTCACTTGAACAGATAGTGCATTCCAGCTGCCCCTGAAGAATGACAATTATGTCCAGTGTCCTTGTAAGTAAATAAAATTAAAAAAATTATGCTGTCAGTGACTCCTACTTATCCAGCTAAACAGAGCGCACACACACACTGAGCAGTTCAAAAGCAAACTTCTTCAGTTCACAATGCAATATACGTAAAAGCACGTTCAGTTCAAAAGCGGACTACCTGAGCAGTTCAAAAGCAAAGCAAACCACTGTTCAGTTCAAAAGTTGACTACCTGAGCAGTTCAAAACCAAACCAAACTTCAGTTCATAATGCATATGTTCTACCTGAGCAGTTTAAATGCAATATACATTTGGTTCGGTAGTTCAGAAGCAGCATACCTTACATTTGGCGTTTCTGCAGTCTTCCATGCTTACAATTACAAGCAGTAGCAGTTGTGCTTGCAAGCAGTAAATTTCACAACAGAAAAGCTTTCTGCGCTAGCAGCCAGCTCAATTCTGACAGGCTGACGAAACGTCAGCTCCAAAAGCACGAAAGAAAAATTTCTAAAACAAAATCGGGAATGAAGGGGTGCCACTTGGAGTCGTGACAACCCATTACTTGGACCCCAGAACTCGGTAAAAGAGTAATTCGGTACAGTTGGGAGGTATGGGTTCAGCACAGTTTGAACAGTAAACCTAAAGCAGACTTGCATTGTCGGGCTGACTTTATTGAAATATGTGGATTCAGTCTCATATGCTTCTCTCGATACAGAGTTTGTTTTTATTATCTGTATGACCATATGTATCCACCATGAAATCAGATGAACAGGGATTTAGGGTACTGCAAAGTTAGTTCCTACCACTTGCTATATTGCGCCAGAAAAGGATCGCCTACCTAGGGTGTTATACATGTGGTTCTGCTTGTTCCAAGTTTTACCTGGGCAGAAAAGTTTCATTTACGTGCCATTACTTGGATCATTTTTATAGTACTAGAGTGGTGTGAGGTAAGGAAAGCAACAGCTGTGACAGCATTTTCATTGTTTAATCACAGAAAATCAAGGGCATTGAAAGTGGTTTTCAACAGACCTGTTTCATCTGATTGGGATTCACAGAGACTGCACTTTGAACAGCTGTCAGAATCCCCCAACAACACCTTAATTTAACAGATACTGAGTCAAGTAGGCCAAGATAATTCATACTAAGAACTCTACATTTGAACAGTAGGGCTACTGAATACCTACTGCAGACTGCATAGAAGTGTCGCACAGGAATAATGACTTGATGTCATTAACAGATCTACATTTTGCTCGTTAAAAGTGGCCCATGTCCCTATGATTCAGTCTCCAGCAGAAAGCATGACACTGCAGTAGTTGGTGTGCCATGAACAAACCATTAATGACCACAAAGTCCTTCATTGGATTTGTATGATTAATGCAGCCATGTTCCTTATATGTAAAACAAAAACTACACCCTTATCAAGTTTATTGTCAAGGATTGATACCCAGACATTAAACCTGGCTGTCCGTCTCCAATCTTTTTCCAGTGTAGATGAAAATGGGGAGGCCATTATCACATAAGATTGCTGCCTTAGTCTCATTTGGACTGAGCCTTAAGTGACTGTCTCTCACTTAAGTGACTAGCTCTCATCCAATTAAGGATGGCATCCAAGCTGTCTTATAATATTGCCAAGGCAGACTTGTGTTCAAAAGGAAAGGTGTCATTGAACATCATTTACATAGCAATGATACCTCAAGCTCTACCTTTGAGTAATAATTCATAACAGAAGCTTATGAACCTTGAATAATAACAGACCCAGAGCCAAAGCTCAGAGGAATTGCACTGTTCAAGGGGCAACTCCAAGAAGGTGTAGTTCCAAAGATAACTTATGTGTACCTCAGATGTTAAGATACAAACTACTGGAGTGCAGTAGATGAACTACAGTAGGTCTTATAGACATGCTAATAAGATCTTATGACCCACTGTATCCGATGTAGCTAAAAGGTTCAATATGACCTTCTTCTTTCAGCTTTTCCCATTAGGGGTTTCTACAGTGGAGCGACGGTCCGCAGAATGATTGGCAGTGGAGTTTTACTATCTCAAGTTTCCAACCCGGTGCCCAACCTTCCACAGAAGGCACACACGCACGCACTCACACCTAGAGTCAATTTAGTATGTCCAGTCCACCTGCAGCATGTTTTTGGAATGTGGATGGAAACCAGAGCACCTGGAGGAAACCCACATGACTACAGGGAGGACATGCAGACTCAACACCGAAGGCACCCCCAGCTGAGAATCGAACCGGAGAACCTCATGCAGAATACTTTTATTGAAAAACATTGATCCTTCACCATCACAAGCTGATTAGTAACACTTGTGTGTCTCAGTATTGTGTCTTTTCCTGAAACTCAATGGAAAGCAATCAATGAGGTCATGAGCAAATAAATATGAAGCAAGCCAAACTGAAATCACCTAAGTAAAGTTACCTGGAATAGGCAAGGTAGAGGCAGGCCAGTAGTGCTCTAGGAAATTTTGATCAGGATATGTGGTAATGAAGGTCTTGGATATTTGAATCAGATTCTGTTCACTATTTCTTTTGCACTACTGATTATTTTATTTTTTTTATAAACAATACTTTACGTAGGTGCTTGACATGATTATAATAGAGACCAGTTGCCATAACACAAGGTACAGGGTTCAATTCTGCCTTCCGGCCAATGTCTGTATGGAGTTTACATGTACTGTTCTCCCTGTGTCTTTGTGTGGTTCTTCCTAGAAACATACTGAGTGTTTTCACTTCAAATTCATCAAAGAGTGGAGTTGTGGGCTAGCAGCACAGACTCTAGATGGTGCTGTAGAGGGGGAAGAGTTGTATAGACCAACCATTATGGGCATCAACTGTAGTGCACAATATCTTCAAGATAGGAGAACACAGATCACAGACTGCTCATCATGTCAGCACTAGCCACTTGATGGTGTTAAAATTGGCAGTATGTGATTTGGCCATGTTGACTAATGTCACCAAAAATTGACATGGGTATTTGCCGTTTTAACTGGCATGACGATCTGGCCTACTCAGACCTATACCAAGAACCCACACTAATGGTGGGAGGGGGGTGTATGTGCCCCTATTAGCTATTGTGTGCCTGCCATAAAGCCCAGCAGCCCGGGATCAGTAAGCTACCTGCAGCTGATGTCCATTTGCCCAGCCTGGGATAACTCTGTTGCATGAAAGCTGGATGGAAAATAAAAGAACCTACCAAACATGAACCAAGGATTGCTACGTTTGGTGTAGGTTCATTGACAGGATGCAGGTTGGAAGTGGATGATGCAACAGTGAGGAGGAGTCTGGACATCCTTTTTATCCAGGAGACAAGACGAAAGGGGAAGTGCAGCAAAACTACTTAGCTTGGGATCCAGAATCTACTAATCAGGAGGAGGATTGGTTAGAAATGTTTGGGAATTTTGGTGAGGATGAAACTTCAGAAGACCGTGAGGTCATCAGAATTAGTGACGGTCTCATGGCAGTCAGACACCAGTGTAAGAATACAGCACTTTTAATAATGTCAGTTTATGCCCTACAGCAGGGTTGCTATGGTGAGGAAAAGAGTGCACTCAGACAACAGTGGTAGGACCTTGTAAGTAAACCAAGTCCACCTGAATTGTTGATGAGTGACCTATGTAGAACAGGATGTGAGGACTGACTTGGTCCACATATATGGGGCAACAGGAATAAAGGAGAGGCCATTGTACATGTCTGTCTTGCAAATGGCATGATACTGAGGCCAACTGGGGAGAAAGCACAGGAGTTCAAAGAATTGTTCAGGGGTCTAGCATCTCAGGAGGAAGAGGAAATGGATTGAGTTGAAGAGTGGCAGTCTCTCAAAACAGCATGTGTGGGGACTATAGAACAGATACATGGCAGAGCCAGGTGTGGACACAAGGTACATATGGAATGCTGCTGCTGGTGGAATGCAGAAGTCCAGGAAATCATCAAAAGAAGGGATTGCAGGAAAAAAATGTGAGATAGAAAAGATGGATCAGGCTAAGAAAGAATACTGGTTGGCTAACAAAGAAGCTACATAAGGAGTTGCTATAACAAAAAAAAAACAAGGCATCAAAGGCACTCTACGGTTTCTGGAAAGTGATGGTGCAAAGAAACTATATTAGATTGTAAGACAAAGACAAAGATAAAAAGGATAGACACCTTTCATAAGAGATGCAAGCAATGACCTCTTCACCTGTCCACATGACATCGAAGGCAGATGGAATGAGTTCTTCTAGCAGATTCTTAATGAAAAAAACCTACAGAAGCTGTAGTGCCCCAGACCAAGCCTACTATGAAAGAAGAGGAGGAGCCCCACCCTAGAAGTAGTAAGAACAGCACTAAGGCAAGTGGAGTTGGGGAAAGCAGCGAAAAGTGGATCCTGAGGGTACTGCTAGCATTATGGAGAGAAAGGTGTTCCTCAGATGACTGGTGGTGAATAAGCGTACTCGTGCCAGTCTACAAGAACAAGGAGGGCATTCACAAGTGTGGGCAGTACAGAGGAATCAAACGTTTACAGCATTGCATGAAATTTCTGGAGAGAGTACTTGATAAAAGAATATGCAGAGCAGTAGAAAGTAAGATAGAAAATGAGCAGTTCAGATAAGGATGCAGCACAACTGAGAGAGATAGTTGAAAAGAAGCTGGAGATGAGGAAAAAGTCCAGCTATTTGCAGTGCAAGTCTATGATTAGCACCGACTGCCCTTGGTTAAGGGCATTCAGTGCTATCATAGACTCACGGTACAAATATAGATCATACAACTTGGTCAAAAAGGGAGCAATAGTATAACATGGCTAGGCATATAAAGCCCCATGGGCCAATAGCCCACTGATCTCTTATGAACCTATGAACTTAGATTTGGAGAAAGTATATGACAAGGTCCCAAGAAAGTTGTGCATTTCTGCAATGGTTCAAAGTCTCAGAAACATTAATATAATTAGGACAGACTATGTACAAGGATCCAGTGATTTGGATATGAACAGTGTTCAGTCTCTATGTGTTCCCTGGTGGAGTGAGTGTGCATCAGGGTTCAGTTGTTTGCCCACTGAGGTTCGTACTGGTGATAGACTACAGTGGCAAACAGATTGGAGGGGGTACAGATCAACAAGTTGCTGTGTGCAGGTGATGTGGCATTACAGACAGAGACTGAGCAGGTTAGGGGAATGAAATGCAAAACTGAAGGTACATGAGATTAAACAGAATACAGATCAGATAGTTGTAATGGCATCAAATGGGGAAATCTGAAAAAAGCTGAGAATTGAGGTAGAAGTGAAAATAGTGGAACAGGTTAACAGCTTCATGTATCTGGTAGGGTTCTTTGAGGAGAATGGAAGTCTGAATTAGGAGGTCAGATCTAGAATCATAGGGGTTGCAGCCAACTGACACAGTGTCACAGGATAGTCTATGACAGAAGAATGCCAAAGAAGCTTAAAGTAAGGTGTACAAAACAGTGATATAAATGGAACTACTGTAAGGTACAGAAACCTGGGCAGTAAAGGCAGGGCAGTTGAAGCTAGAAGTGATGAGACAGGTGGTGGATGCACTCTGTGGGACAGATGAATAAATCAGGACATCAGAGCAGAAGCCAAAAGGAACAGATATTGTTCATTTGGGCACATGCAGAAAGGCAGAAGACATTCTGGTGAGGACAGTTTGGGACAAACAGGAAGAAGGCAAGAGGAAATGAGAGCATCCAGCAAAGAGAGGGGTGTATTGTGTGAGAGAGAACCTCTGGCAGGCATGACTGCTGAAGAAGAGAGGAGAGTGACATTGAATAGAGAGAGATGGCGACAGTTGACATGATACCCCGGCCCTATGGAGAAAAAAGGGGAGTTGATGATGCCAAGCAACCTACATTATTATGCAGATAACTGAAATCCATAGAATAACATATGCAGAACAAGATCATCATGGATAGACTGTTTATACACAACACTTGTAGCACTTGGGTATCCCATAAATGTATGCAAACCACTATACAATGTGAAAATATTTATAGAACCAAATAGAGAAAAAAGGGAAAAAAGATAAATATATAAACTAGAAAAAGAAATTACTACAGTAGTGTTTCATCAGCTGCTACTATCAAAGATTTGACTAATGCAGAGAACTCAAATTAAAGAAAATCTGATTAGGGAAGAGAGGCATGGTAAGATGCTTTTTAGGACCCCCTCTCAAGCTTGTGCCTTGTTTCAGAATCCTGCCTCCGTACCAAAGATTTTCATTTCTTATTTTCTTTACCTCTCGGACATTTTCTTGTGACCTAATTTCTTCCCCTAATTCCCAAAATGTGTGAAGGGGAGGGGTCCTGTACATTTCCATGATTTTGTGATTGCCATTTTACCTAGAATTATAAGTTGCAGCATGTTAGACCCATTCTTTAAAGTGAGCTGTTGGGGAGTAGGCCAAGCAGAAAAAGTGCGGAAGCCAAAATGACTTTACCTAGCCATAATTTGTCACATTTGTTGTACTGAGTTGTCCTTGTTAAAAAGGATGATTCAGTACATTCCTAAAGTATGTGTTTTCATATTCCAACCTCTCCCTGATTAAATGTCCAGAAAAGAGATGAGATAGCTGGGAAGATGGTTGCAATTCTAGTGGAAGTGTAAACAAATTTAAACAAGTATATTAATGGATGAGGGCAAAATGGTTCACACTGCCTACTTTGATCTGGCCAAGGTAAGGCATTTGACACAACACCCCACTCGGGCATTGTTGGCATGCTCAAGAAGTTAGGTACAAACCCGTATGTCACCCAGCGGATAGCCAACTGGCTCACAGACAGGACCCAGAAAGTTAGAATTGGGAGTCCACCTCAGCAGAGGCCAGCCAAAAAGTGGAATCCCTCAGGGATCAGACATTATACCACTCCTTTTTGGCATTTGCTTCTCTGAAGTCAAGACCAATGTCAGTGGTCTCTGGCTAACTAAATTTGCAGATGAGTGCAAATTAAGAGCTTTCATTGAAACCCACACCAACGCAAATGTTTTCCAGGAAGGCCTGACTCAAACAAACAACTAGTGTCAGAGCCATGGACTAAAGCTAAATGCCAAAAAGTGTGAAAAAGTATCCTTTGGGAATTCATCCACCCCTGGTAACTACCACATTGACAACACACCCTTTAGAGTTGACGTAGTAGTCAGTGGGAAAGAGATAGACAGTAATCTAGCCTTTGACCATCACTTGTCTACAGTAGTGAGGAAATCATTCTGTGTTGCACAACTTATAAACAAAGGTATGGCATCTAGGTTCAAGGAAGACATTGTTCCACTGTATTTGGCATTTAACAGACCTATCATTGAGTACTATGCCCCATTTGGTATGTAACTAACCAGGCATATCCAACAAATGGAATGTCCACAGAGGTTCCTCACTAAAATAATACAGGGAGTAAGTAAAATGTCCTATGCAGACCGCCTCAAGGTCCTATTCTTATATTCCGGCTCCTGTAGGCTGTTGAGGGGAGATCTATGCCTGGCATACAGGGCATTGTCATACCCCACTCTGATGAACCTCTGGCATATCTACGAAACAAGCAGTGCCAGAATTACCCATTCTGAAGACTTAAACCTTGCCTGTGATGTAAGTAGGACCTGCTGGAGAGCCAGGTATGCATCACAGAGACTACCCCTTCTCTGCAACTGGCTCCCCATCCATGTGAAGCAGAGTTCCTGCCTAACCCATTTCAAATATAACTTGGACAATTGGATGGGGAACAGGAAATTCATCTCTGGCTTAGCAGCTATGTTTCTAATGGACACAGGCAACCTGTAAATGGTTCATCTCCCTGGCCCCTCCTTGTAA
This sequence comes from Protopterus annectens, assembly GCF_019279795.1. NCBI lineage: Eukaryota > Metazoa > Chordata > Ceratodontiformes > Protopteridae > Protopterus > Protopterus annectens. Next base: position 462,225,999 of record NC_056745.1, read on the forward strand.
ATGTTTCATCTCCCAAGCTCCTGCTTACACTTACCAAGGGTACCGGTACTTGTCAGAGATTTGGGATGCATGGCGAGGCTTAAAAAGGCCCTTGTGTTTGCTAGCATAATAAACACCTGTGAACCTATAAAGAAATGAAGCCTACATGATTTGGCTGCATAACCTGGTAGCTGAATAATCTTAGTCCAAAACTCTGCAGTAATAGTGACTCCCAAGATGTTCTTTATGTTTCACTGTTGCAGTCATCACATTTGGGTTATCCCTCCCAGGGTAACCCTCAGTCAGCCTGAATACCAGAGGCTTAGTATTTCTGCGTCGGTTGCCGTCACTTCAGGACTGACGTCAGGTCATCAGTGTTATAAATTAAGGCAGCCAACACCATTACATCAGTCTTTCTTGCCAAGGAGCCCGAAGCACAAGCAGTTCGCATGAGTGCCGGTCGGCCACTACCTGAGTTTTTAATTTCTGAAATTGAAGTTGAAGTCTTCTAAAGCTAAGTACCCCATTGGGTATCCTTTTTTCTTGCTCTAACCGATGTCAGAAAAAATTAACAATGGTCTCGCCTGCGGAAAGCAAATTCCACACCGAGATTTTCATTCCTACGGCATCACTTGCTTAGGCCCAGACCACGACGTCCCCCACTGTCACTTTTGTGCTCTGTTCAACGCCAGAACTATACATCGTCGGCCCTTATTGTAGCTAGATGTTTTTGCTCTCAGTCCTCAAATTTCAATATGGCTTTGGTAAGCTATCCGACAGCAGATCTTCTTAAAAAACATAAAGATAAAGACAGAGACAGACTGCACAGGTCCAAAACTGCCGACAACGCTTCCGTTAAGCTAGTCTTCATTTCTCTGGTCCTCAGTGAGACGCTTTCACAGCCCCTGATGCCCACTTCTGTGGATTCGCAGGCCACTACCGAGACCCTTTCTGAGTCCGGTATGCCGCTAGACTCTTCATCGACTAAGGATCCTGCGGATGTCTCTACCTTGGATGGGTCCGGAGCCGCTGAGCAGGCACTGGCTTCTGAGGAAGTAATTTGCACTACTGATTCCCGACACAGACCCATGACTCTTTTTGCGTCTACCGTTCTTTTGAAAACTACCGAGTTTCTAAGGCCCATGGTACAAACCACACCCAAGAAACTGACGACCGAATTTCAGGCACCTGCTTCCTTGCCTCGGTCTCAGATGCTTAAAATGGCAGAAGACCTGCTAATGCTTATCAGCGGAAGCCAGGCTACCCCTTCCAAAGGAAAGAGATTTGTCCCCAGTAGTTTTATCTGAACAGGAGTCCGATGACTCTGATGCATCTGATTATGAAGATATGCAACCCTTCTCAGCTAATGAGGATGCTGATGCAGAGGAATCCATTCCTTCAGCCTCTCCACCCGAGGATGTTTCCTTTGGGAAAACCCTACATACTTTAAGGGAAGATTTCCAATGGGAATGTCAGGACTACCCTCAGTCAAAAAAGAGATTCAGGTCATTCCTAGATCTTCCACAGCACAGACCTCTGGCCATTCCTCCTGTCCTGGATGTTGTGGATGATGATTTTATGGAATCCAGTTTGACTCCTGACACCCTCCCTCCTGCTCCCAGGAAACCAGACAGGTACGATAGAGTCCCTGACTCTCACAAATTTCTATTAAAAAATCCTACTGCTGACCCCGAGGTTATCTCTCAAGGACCTAAAGGAATTAAAGCAACTTCTGCTAAGAATCCCACACCCTCAGATAGGGATTCCTGAGCATTAGACAGATGGGGTAAAAAAAGTATACACCTCTGCTACTCTTAGTATTAGAGCACTAAATTGTCAGTTCCTTATGCTGAAATATCAGCAACATACCATGGAACTCCTAAAACAAAAAAAAATCTTCCTTTCCTGCTTGTGCAGAAAATAGAGTTACAAGAGTTAATGCATTCTGCAAGTCAAGTAACTAAGCACACCTTACAATGTGGTTTTGACACCCTAGAAGCATCTTGCAGGGCAGCAGTCATTGGTTCTGTCCTTAGAAAGCATGCTTGGCTAAAGGAACAGCCCTTGCCAGACCATGTCAAATTCAAATTACTGGATACACCATTACACAAAGACAACTTATTTGGCACCAAGGCAGAGGAGGTCTTAAAAAAATGGAAGAAAAAGCTAAATCTGTGCAGACAGTTAAAGACTTCTTGCACATCCAGCCACCGAGGTTCAGTAGTCCTTGCCTCTCCAAGCACTGGTCCTTTCCTGCCCCCTCCAGGTCAGCTCAGCCCAGACCCCGGGGAAGCAGGCCCCCCAAACAGCAGCCTCAGGGAATGCAGAGATCTAAGCAATGGAGTTCCTCTTCTTCAAAATCAGGGAGTGCTAAGCCACCCCCTCATGGTAAGAACTCATAATGACTATACGCTTCCACCTCCTCCCTCTGCCCACCTGCTCTTGCCCCTAGGAGGAAAACTCTCCTTCCATGCAAACACCTGGGCCACCATTAGCAATGCCCGCTGGGTCCTCAACATAGTGTCTCAAGGATACGAATTTTATTTCCATATTCTACCAACCCCAAATGGGTTCCCAGATCTTCCCCCAAACCAGTGGACAGAGGCCAAAAAGCAAGTCCTTTCTCTGCTCTCGATGAGGGCAATAGAGCATGTTCCTACAGAACAAGTAGGCCAAGGTTTCTACTCCAGACTCCTCCTGGTACCCAGAAAAGAGGGCACCTGGCACCCCATCCTCGATTTATCCATCCTAAACACTTTCCTGGTAATACCAAAATTCAAAATGCTCACCCTCCAGCAAATTATACCTATGCTGTCCAAGGATGCTTAGTTAGCCACCCTAGACCTAAAAGAGGCCTACCTACACATCCCAATCAGGAAATATTGCAGGATATATCTCCGTTTCAGGGCAGGATCACTGCACTTTCAGTTCTCTGCGCTTCCCTTTGGCTTATCCACTGTTCCCAGTTTTTTCACAAAATGCCTGGCAAAATGCTTTTTGCAGACAAAGAAATATTCAAATTTACAAATACTTGGATGACTGCCTGATTCAGGCAGATAGTCAGGAAAAGCTGCTAAAGCACCTGACATTTGTGAAGGGCCTATTGACCTCCCTGGGGTGTACTATCAATGAAAAGAAATCCAAACTAGTACCCATGCAAAAAAGTGTATTCCTGGGAGCAAGCCTGGACACGACATCCCAGATGGCATTCCTTACACCAGAAAAACAAACCTACCCGACAACCTGCTTCTCTCAACTAGCCACCAGACCCCAGTTATTCACAAGGAAAATCCTGCAAGCTCTGGGGTTCATGGCTTCTTGCATTCTACTCATTCCATATGCCAGACCGCATATGAGGAAACCACAGTGGTACCTAAAAAGCATTTGGTGTCAACACTCCCAAGACCTGGAAACTCTTATACCAGTGATACCTTGCTTAAGGAAAGATTTCCTTCGGTGGGCAGCAGCATGCAACCACAACAAGGGACTAGCCTTCTCACAACCCCAAGCTGCCCAGACCCTCACCACAGATGCATCAGACTTATGCCTAGGGTGCACGCCTGGATGGCAGGTGCATTCAGGGTCAATGGAGCCCAAACCAAATACATCTGTACATCAACCAAAAAGAGATGTTAGCTGTTCAGCAAGCTCTGAAAACCTTCAGACCCCTACTCTCCCTGGGTCCTCTACTGATCAAAACAGACAACACCACTGTGATGTGGTATATCAACAAGCAGGGAGGGACTCGCTCGTACACTCTGTGCAGGCTCGCCATGACCCTTTGGCACACAGCCTCAGACATGCAACTACACCTGCTAGCACAATTCCTGCCAGGCTCCCTAAACTCTCTGGCAAGCAACTTAAGCAGAAATCGTCTGGACCCACATGAGTGGCAGCTAGATCAAGGAACCTTCACCCTTGTAACCCAGAAATGGGGAACCCCGAAGGGCCAACCTCTTTGGTTCCCACTCCAACCATCAGCTCAGCAAATTCGGCTCCAGGGAATCTCACAGCAAGGCCAGGAAAGTGGATGCTCTATCCTTCTAGTGGGTCAACCTCTCGGTCTATGCATTCCACCCTCTACCGCTCATTACAAGGGTACTGCTCAAAATAAGGGAGGAAAAACAGAGGACAATCCTGATTGCCCCAGACTGGCCATGCCAGCACTGGTACCCTCTGCTGCGAAGCCTGTCACCACTGCCACCATGGCATCTCCCTCAGATCCCAACACTCCTGACCCAGAGGAATGGAGAATTCATACATCCCCAATTGCAGACCCTCAGTCTGGCAGCTTGGCTTATTCCCTGACCACTGCACAAGCTGCCAAACTAAGCAAACAAGTTCTAGATGTTAGACGTGAGGCCAGATGCCCTAGCACTTTGAAAGTCTTATGCTGACAAGTGAAAGAGGTTTTGTACCTGGATCCAGGATAAGGGAGCCGTAACTACACAGCCCTACCTACCTCTCATCCTGGATTACCTGGCTGACCTACTAAACAGGGGTCTATCCTTCTCTTCCATTGAAATTCATGCCTCTGCCATCTCTGCTCATTTCAGCACAGAGCCATCTCTTTTTTCCCACCTTCTCATCAAACAGTTCCTAAGAGGGGCTAACAACTTGAGGCCACCCAGAAGAGCACCTACCCTAGCTTTGGACCTTAACTTTGTTTTGGAAAAACTCACCCTGCCCCCCTTTGAACCAGCAGCGTCAGCAGAGTTAAAGTTCCTCTCTTGGAAGACAGCCTTGCTTCTGGACATCACTTCAGCTAGAAGAGTATCTGAGCTGCAAGCACTAATAGCTGTAGAGCCCATTATCATTTTCCGCGCTGACTGGGTCTCCCTCAGGACTAACCCATCCTTCATGCCTAAAGTGGTGTCCAATGTGACTCTCATCCAATCCATTTATTTGCCCACCATTTTCCCTAACCCACAAAACAAGGGGGAAAGGATTCTGCACTCTAGGTGTGCACAGACAGCTCAGATTCTACCTAGACAGGACTAAATCATTTAGGAAGATTGATCAGTTGTTAGCTTTGCTACAGGAGCAGAGGGAAAGGCCATATCCAAACAAACCATTTCCAAATGGATAGCACACTGCATCCATTTCTGCTACAAGCAGCACGGGAAACCTCCCCCAAGGGATGTCAGGACACATTCTACCAGAGCAACCTCCACCTCTGCAGCTTTCCTCAGAGGGGTCCCCACCAGGGACATCCTGGAGGCTGCAACATAGACATCTATTCATACCTTCAACAAACATTACCACCTTCCTATCTTCTCTAAATCCAGGGCAGGCTTTGCCACAGCAGTCTTTCAGGGCATCCTAACCAGCCCCCAGTCTTCTTGACGGCCTCCACCCTTTTCTTCAGCTTTGGGAATCAACCCAAATGTGACGACTGCAGCAGTGAAACACAAAGAATGTAGTACAGTTGTGTACACTTACCATAAATGTAGATGTTCAAGTGTATTCACTGTTGCGGTCCTGGTTTCTGTCCCTCCCTCCATCCCCCATGTCTCTCTCTCTCTCTCTCTCTCAATCCTTACAAGGAAGTTTTGGTAATTACTTTCTACTGGTGGTGTTCTTCCACCATAACCTAACTCCCTCTTGGGGGCTCCTTACAGGGCAAGAAAAATTGATGTAATTGCGTCAGCTGCCTTAATTTATAACACTGACGACCTGACTTTAGTCCTGGAGCAACGGCAACCAACGTAGAAATACTAAACGTCTGGTATTCGGGCCGACTGGGGGCTACCCTGGCAGGGATAACCTAAATATGATGACTGCAACAGTGAATACACTCAAACATCTACATTAATGGTAAGTGTACACAATTGTACTTTTCTTTCCCACAAATCTCTGTACTTATTGGTCAGCTGTAGCTTTGTCCAAATAAAGGTTTTGTATAACTTGATGGTAAGTCCTTTTGAAGTTACTTCCCCTTCCTGGAGTCAACCCACCATTAAATCCAAAAATGGCCAGTCAGATTTTGGAGAAAATTCCAATGTATTTATTTATTTTAAATATTTGCACTAGGTTATCCATCCAGTTTTTATCCTTTTCTCCTAGTCCCAGTGTATTCATTAAAATTGGCTAGCTAGCTGGACCATCTCCTGACATAAGTTGCTCCCAGTTCTGGATCCTACTGTTTTACCTCAGAGGAAACTCTACTGTACAACTAGCTCCCCACAGCCTAGGTATACAAATCCGTGCTGCAGCTACCAACCATGTTATTGTCTTTGCAACTTTAACTCCCCATGTAATTTTGTAAAAGAACTCTGTGACTATAAGTCCTGCCACTGGCTGCCCTGTTGGCAAGCAACTTCTTACAAATGGTCCATACCTCCTACAACATAAAATAAACTTGCCCCTTCTAGTATTAAATTCACTAGACAAAGGACCAGAAATTAGCTTGCCATAGCCACCTTCTTATGAATCTCAAAACAAAATCTGAGAGGGGCAATCCTCCTGGAGTTACAGAGAGAGTTAGCAAGAGCCAGGAAAGCCTGGATCTTGTGCCTAGCCACATAAAACTTTGTTCAAAACTTCCTTCTTAGCTGTTGTACATAAACCCAGGCACTGCCTCTAAGACCCAAGGCAGAATAAATCATTTTGTAACATAAACCTTTTGTTACATATCCAGACTCATACCCCCCAAGCTTAAAATACCCTTTCACCTTGGCCAAAATAGAGCTGTATGTTGTTTCCACTGCATGTGACAAAGTAGAAGCCAGCTTTACCCCCTAAGTAGACCATCTTGTTCTTGCCTTTTAAAAATTTTTGTTTTTGATTTTAATATCACTTCGGTTTTAGCTGAGCTCACCTTGTACCCGAAGAATTTGCCAAAAGTCATGAGTTCCTTAAATACCCTATCCATTTTTTTTTAAATTCTGGGTTCGTCAAAATCAGCAACAGGTTGTCAACATATAATGCTAAGGATATATTCATGTTGGCTATCACCAGACCTGGCTTTAACAATTTTCTTATAGTAATGCCAAAAGGCTCCAAGTAGAGAGTGAACAGTAAGAGGGGAAAGAGAGAGAGTAGACATCCCTGCCTGGTTCCACATTTCAGTAGTCTCAATAACTTCTAAGAATTCATCAGAAAATACCTTACCCCACAGTACTCCAAAAAGTACATCCATTTTCCACATATAGACTGGTAAGGAGAGCCAGGACATTGCCCCTGCTGACTCTGTCAGTAATAAAATGTACCTTCAGTTGATTCAAACTTTGTTCATCCTAGAATAAAACCAGTTTGATTCAGTTGGATCAAACCAGGAAGGAAAAGGGCCAGTTTCCCCCTCTAGCATTGCAATGAATAACTTGTAATTGTGGTTTGATTGGTGATTATGAACTGATTTTCAAGCAGTTTGTCTAGTTTGGGTAATACTACCACAGTTGCAAATTTCCAAGAATCAGGAATCTCTCCATTGTTTAGCACTCCAACTCAACAAAACTCTTCCCCCTCACGCCACCCCCATCTAATACAACTCTGTTGGAAGACTGATGGAGCCAGGGGGTTTCATTTTAGCTATAGCAGCGACTGTCATTGCAATCTCTCCTTGTGTAATGGGTCTAACTATGTCCAAAGCCCTACAGACGTCCAGATGAGGTAGCCCTGTTGTCCTTTAATAACTTGAGGTTAGTGTTTCCACTACTCCTTTAATGATATTACCACTTGAAACGGGTCTAGGTTATAACGTCGACAGATGGGAAGACCGACAGCGAAATCACCGACGCGAGAAGATCGACGGATGAAAACACCGACGCGGAGAACACCGAGATGGGGAAAGGGTGTGTAAGTATGCGGTAGTGACGGACGTTAGGGTGCGAGTAAGGTAAGTGTGCGATGTTGGCGGTCTGTAGGGGTAGGGGTGGGTTAAGTGAGTTAGGGTTAGGGCGCGAGTTAGGTAAGGGTGCAGTAGTGAATGTTTTGGGTTAGGGGCAGGTTAAGTGAGTTAGGGTTAGGGCGAGTTAGGTAAGGGTGCAGTAGTGAATGTTTTGGGTTAGGGGCGGGTTAAGTGAGTTAGGGTTAGGGCGCGAGTTAAGTAAGGGTGCAGTAATGACTTTGTTTGGGTTAGGGGCGGGTTAAGTCAGTTAGGGTCAGGGAGCGGGTTAGGTTAGTGTGCAATAGTGACGGACCTTAGGGTTAGGGTTTCGGTTAGGGTAGTGGATAGTTGTGTATGTAAGGTTTAGTGTTTGTTTGTTAGGATTTAGGTGTGCTTGTGTTGTGTGTGTGGTTTTTGGTCAGGGAATTTGTTTTGTTTATTGGTTGTTGTGATGATGTGTTGAGTGTGTGTGGTGTCGTGTTTGTGAGCTGTCGATGATGTGGTGTCGGTGATGTCGTTGTCGATGTTGTGTGCTGTCGGTGTTATAACCTAGAACCCTTGAAACATATTACAGTCGAGTATAAGCAAACTCCTATTTGTAGCTTAACATGCAGTATAATTCCTTTCTAGCAGCGTGAAATCAGGTGACTGTGCCTTCCTGTTCCCTGAGCAGTTGCCCTTGAATGTCCAATCGCTGTCCCTGGAGTCACTCAAAGGTCTGCCTGAAACCTTCCTTTGTCCATTTTTCTCTATTTCTTACCAAGGTTAGGAGCTCTTTTTCAAGTTCATCCCATTCCATCAGGCTACTACTGTCATCTTACACACATCGTTCCATGTGTAACTGATTGAATCCCTGATTGAGTTCCTTATGTCATTATAATCTGAACTGTATTGCACCACACATGCCTGGGAGAAATTATAAGAACTCTCTGTTTTGACAGTGAAGATTATAAAAACCTTATCCAAGCTATTTTGTTTCAGGAGGAAAGCTATTTGCAGGTATCCAAGAATCAGATTAATATTTTTTATCAGCGTTTTGATGGGTTTTTGGAAGAATACGTATTAGAACAAAGGATTAGTCAGGAAGTCCATTCTTTTTTATTAAATAATTTTCCCAAGGTACCTAGCATGTTTGGCATCCCTAGGATCCACAAAGATGTTTTGTCACCCCCATTCAGGCCTATTGTGGCAGCAGGGGGATCTAAAACACACAATTTGGCAGTGTTTTGGACCAGATGGTCAAGCATGTAGTTGAGGGTATGCCACATCTTGTTAAAGATTCTTGGGATTTTCTGGGACAGATTTAGCAGGATTTATGGAATCCTGATATGATTTTTTTGACAGTAGACCTGCAAGATTTATTCTCCTGTATTCCTAGGGAGGAAGGTTTAGATTATTTTGAAAAAATGTTGTTTGATCATTCTAGATCATCTTCAGAGCGTGTGCAGCTTGTTTGTGAAGTTATGACCTTGATTTTAGATAATAATTATATTTTTTTTGAAGGGCAATACTTCCAACAAATAAAGGGAGTTGCTATGGGGGTAGCCTTTGCCCCCGTGTATGCAAATATTGTTTTATTATGGTGAGAAGGAATTTATTTTCGAAAGCAGGTTCTACTTGGATATTTTGTTTTACAGTAGGTACCTGGACAATATTTTTATTTTATGGAAGGGTACCAAAGAAAGTTTTGCTGGTTTTATTGAATATCTAAACAGCACCACTCATTATTTGAAATTTACTTATGAATGTAATGAGAAAGAAATCCATTATTTAGATACCACTATTATTAAGGATGTATGTTGTTTCAGATCTAAAGTGTATAGAAAGAAAACTTTTTGTAATTCTTATCTCCATTTTCAAAGTCACCACCCACTTTACCAGAAAAAAAGTATTGTTAAGGGACAGGCGATTAGAATTGCTAGAATGACTTCTCATTTTGAGGACGTCATTAAAGAATTCAGCGACCTTAAGATTATGTTTTTGGAGAGAGATTATCCACTGGAATTTGTGGAGGGTATTTTACAAGAAATTTTGAAAGAGTGGGGTTCGATATATCAACCTTTGTTAGGTAGAGGTCTTTCTAAAACAAAAAATAATGAAAGAACAGAGTTCTTCTTATAAGTTCTCCCAGGCATGTGTGGTGCAATACAGTTCACATTATAATGACATAAGGAACATCCTTTGCAAGAATTGGAATATTTTTAAGGGTGACCCTAATATTTTACAAGCAGCGGGTGAAAAACCTATTTTCTGTACTAAAGTGGGTCGCAACTTGAAACTTACTTTGGAGGGTAATGCGAACAAACGCAGTGTAAAATCAAATGAATTTACCAAAGCCTGTGGTTGTTGTACACAGTGTAGATTTATTTTGTCAGTTGTTAGTTTGAAACTTAATACAAATCAAGACACAGTATTTTTTAGCAAGGGTAATTGTCACACTAGTAAAATAGTTTATTTGGCCAAGTGTAATTCCTGCCCGGTGTTTTATGTTGGGAAAACTAAGAGGGCTCTCAGATCCAGGATATATGAACATTTATATGATATTAAGAATTCAAAAGAAACTAATGCCTTATTCAGGCATAGTAAAATATGTAGTAATTTTTTCTGGATTCAAGTTTGGGATATTGGATACAATAGAAATAAACCCCAGGGGTGGTAATTGGAAAAACACTTTAAACAAAAGGGAATTGATGTGGCAGCTCCGTTTGGCAGCTAATTTATGTCCAGGATTAAATGATTTTATATCTGCCTTGCCTGCTTTAAAAGAAAGAGCAGAAAGGGTTTGATTTTAAAATGTGATTTTTTCATAGAATGTTTTTATTGGATTGTTCAGTTTTTACAGAGTATGCCTTTTAGGGTATTAATTTATTCAAGGGAGTTTTGTTTTATTGGTGGGATTTTAACCTATCCTGTGTTACTGTAACATATTTAAATCCACATGACTGTTTAAAATTGACTTCATCAGAACAATATACACTTTGATGAAAGCGCTTATCCTGGAAATAAATTTTGTGTCTACTAGTCCTGCTAGTGAATTTGTTGGTTTTTAGTTTCTTTTTTCACCAGTTCGCTACATTTTTTTGGTAAGAGAGAAATGCTTAGCATTCGGTCAGCAATGTCACAAGTGTAAAAAATGGAACCATTTCCAAAAAGTTTGCTAATCAAGTAAACCTCCTACAGTTTTGAATAAAGGTCACACAAAAAAGTTGGTCAAGTAGAGACTCATCAGTCACTGTTCTATCTGGGGACAGAGCTGATGCAGATAATTTATTGGGAAAAAGCAAAGTGTTCTGTATTGTCCGGATCAATAGTAAATCCACAGAGCTTAAAGTAGACACTGGTTCAAAGTGTAATGTTATATCATCTGATCATTTGGTAGAGTGAGAACTAATGAGCAACTCAATGTGGCCAGTAGTGAGAAACCTGTTGCTTATGGAGGTGAAGAGATTCAAACTGAAGGCTCAGTGATGCTTTCATGATGTTCATCGTTTTACCCTGCTGCAGTCATCACACTTGGGTTATCCTGCCGTCAGGCGGTCCTGCAGTCGGCCCGAATTCCAAAGTCTTGGTCCGGCGTCGGATGCTGTCCCTTCTTCCCTGACATCAGAGCGCCAGGGGTATATCAGAGGCATCCAACGCCATTTTCTTCAGTCTTTCTTGCCGCGCAGTGCCCGAAGCAGAAGCAATTCGCAAGTGCCGGTCGGCCAACACCTGAGATTTTCAAATCGAGTTTCAGTCCGAAGTCTTCAAACCTAAGTACCCCGTTGGGGAACCTTTTCTTGCCTCAGTCCGATGTCAGAAAAAGTTAACAATTGCATTTCTTGTGGGAAGCAAATACCTCATAAGGACTTTCATTCTTTTTGTATACCTTGCCTAGGCCCAGACCACAACATCACTGGTTGTCAGTTTTGTGCTAGGTTCAATAAGCGAACTATAAAGCGACGCTTTGATTTCGCACGACACTACTTCGGTAGAAAATTTAATTACACTATGCCGTCAGAGCAATCGACTACCAGCATTCATAAAAAATGCAAAGATAAAAACAGGCAGCCTAGATCCAAGCCAGACTCCGAGGCCTCGGCTGGGCCTGTCACTGGTTCTCCGGTTTTCAGTGAGGCGCCTACGCAGCCCCTGGCTACCGCTGAATTGGATCCCCAGACTGCTTCGGATCCCCCAGCAGAGAGTTCTAGGCCGACGCAGCCATTTTCTTTAGGCCCTACCGATGACATTGCAGTAGGGGAAGTCGGTGCTGTAGAAACACCTTCAGTTTCTGAAGGTGTCTTCAGACCGACTACTCTCACCATAAAATCTTATGCTAAGCTTAAGACTCCTCTAAAACTAAAAAAGCCTACACTTCAGTCTCCAAGTCAAGGCCCTATGCCTAAGAAACAGATGCTTAAAATGGCTGAAGATTTGATTTCTTTGATCAGTGGTTCCCAACCCCCCCCCCCGACAAAAGGCCTAGACAAGAGGAGGATTATGCCTCCTCTGATCATGTGTCTATTTCCTCAGGCTCCTCTGAGGAACAGGATTACTCCTTTCCCCCTTATGAAGATTCTGATGCTGAAGACTCCATTCCCTCAGCTTCTCCCCTTGAAGATTATTCCTTTGGGGCAACCTTACATACCATGAGGTAACATTTCCACTGGGAAGATCAGGACTACTCCAACTCAAAGAAAAGGCTCCAAGAGTTTCTTTTACTCCCCCAGCACAGACCACTTGCTATCCCCCCAGTTTTGGACATTGTGGATTATGTTTTCTTGGAATCTAGTCTAAATCCATATTCTCTGCCTCCTGCTCCAGCCAAACCAGATAGATACTATAGAGTGCCTGACTCACACAAATTCCTTTACAAAAGCCCTGTTGCTGATCCAGAGACAATCTCCCAGGGTCCCAAAGGGGCTAAGGCTTCTATGGCTAAAACTCCTGTACCCTCAGAAAGGGACTCCAGAGCACTAGATAGGTGGGGGAAGAAGGTTTACACCTCAGTTACTCTAGTTATGAGAGCACTAAATTGTCAATTTCACATGCTTAAATACCAGCAATTCCTAATGTCTCAAATAAAACAAAAGATGGGCACGCACCCTCAACAGTCTGAATTCAAGGAAATGCAAGATCTGTTGCATGCAGCTGAACAGGTGGGCAAACATACTTTACAATGTGGTTTTGATGCCTTGGAAGCTTCCTCTAGAGCAGCTGTTACTGGGTCTGTTATACGTAGGCATGCTTGGTTAAAGGAACAATCTCTGCCTGATCATGTTAAAGCAAAGTTACTGGATGCACCCTTACAGCAGGATGTCCTATTTGGGGTTAAAGCAGAGGAGATTTTAAAGAAAATGGAGGATAAGGCAAAATCTATGCAGACGGTCAAAGATTTCTTACAGGTAGAGTCCCCACGCTTCAGCAGAAATTGGCCAACAAAAAATTGGTCCTTTCCAGCTTCTGACAGACCACAGAGGGGTAAATACAGGTGCCCAAGGGGCAGAGGGACAAGCACAAATCCCTTACAAACCTCATCAATGGGGCACTGCAACACAGAAGGGAGGAGAAGACAGGTTCCAAACTACTAGAAGGCAAACACAATGACTTAAACCTCAAACTGCCAAGCAAAACTCTCTTGGCAGCTCCCTTGGGAGGAAAATTAGCACTTTTTGCAGACAACTGGCGCATCGTCACAAAGGACAAATGGGTCCTAGATATTATCTCACACGGATACAGATTCCATTTCCACACCTTGCCAAGGATAAAAGGAATGCCAAATCTGCCACAAAATCAATGGGCAGAGGCACAAAAACAAATTACAGCTCTCATGGACATGAGAGCCATTCAACTGGTACCTACACAGGAGCAAGGCCAAGGATTTTACTCAAGGCTCTTTCTAGTCCCCAGAAAGGACAATGCTTGGAGACCCATTCTGGACCTTTCAATTTTAAACACCTTCTTGCAAGTACCCAAATTCAAGATGCTAACACTACAGCAACTTCTTCCCATGTTGGGCAAGAAAGCTTGGCTAGTAATGTTGGACCTCAAGGAGGCATACCTGCATGTCCCTATCAGACAAAATTGCAGAAGATACCTCCGTTTCATTGCAGGTTCAACCCATTACCAATTCTCTGCACTGCCCTTTGGCTTATCTACTGCACCCAGGGTCTTCACAAAATGCCTGGCACCAGTAATTGCATACTGCAGACAAAGAGGAATTCAAATATACCCATTCCTGGACGACTGTCTCATCCAAGCAGAGAGCAAGGACATTCTCTTACAACACTTGGCTTTTGTAAAACATCTTCTAAGTTGCCTAGGGTACACAGTAAATGAAAAGAAATCAAGACTAGTGCCCCCACAAAATATGACATTCCTGGGTGCCAGCTTGAATACAACGGCCCAGATGGCTTATCTGACACCAGACAAACAACTACAATTAACTCAATACTTCAGAACAATGGCAACAAAGACCCAACTCCCTGCAAGAAAAATTCTGCAGGCCTTGGGCTTCATGGCATCTTGCATACTACTAATACCATTTGCAAAACTGCATATGAGGAAATGACAATGGTACCTAAAAAGCGTATGGACTCAACACAGCCACAGCTTGGAAACAATGATACCTCTCATTCCCTGCCTTCAACAGGAGTTTCTATAGTGGTCACAGGCATGTCACCTCACAAGGGTCAGCCTTTCACCCTACCCCCAGCCAGGCAAACTATGACAACAGATGCATCGGACTGTGATTGGGGGGCACACTTGGCAGGACGTTGCGTTCAAGGCATATAGATAACAGATCAAAGGAATCTGCACATCAATCAAAAAGAAATGCTAGCTGTACAAAATGCTCTGACAGCCTTCAAGGACCTCTTACATCCAGGACAGCTTATCATAAGGACAGACAACACCACAGTAATGAGGTACATAAACAAACAAGGGGGTACACACTCCTACCCTCTATGCAGGCAAGCAATGACCTTGTGGAGCACAGCACTGGCTTACCAAGTTCAATTACAAGCTCAATTCCTGCCAGGAAAAAAGAACACATTGGCAGACGACCTAAGCAGAAACATCATGGATCCCCACGAGTGGAAACTGGATCCAGAAGTATTCGCAATGATAGCTCAAAAATGGGGGCTCCCAGACATAGTTTTCCAGCCCTCAAAACTATCAGCTAACAAAATTTTGCACAAGGACTTTTCACCATCAAGCTTGGAAAGCGGGCGCACTCTCATTCAGTTGGAAAATGCTAACACTATATGCCTTTCCTCCATTACCCCTTCTCACAAAGGTGCTACTGAAAGTCAGGATGGAGAGACCCCGAATTATACTTATTGCCCCAGACTGGCCACGCCAGCACTGGTACCCACTATTAAAGAATATGGCCCAGGGCCCACCATGGATTCTACCACAAATTACCCACCTGCTCACACAGCAAGACAATCAGATTCTACGCAGCCAGCTCAAAACCTTAAATTTAGCTGCATGGCAAATCACCTAAGCAACCAGCCAGCTCCTGTCTCCAAAGCTGTTATGGATGTTATTCTGGAGGCCAGGAGGCCCAGCACCAGGAAAGCCTACTCAGAGAAATGGAAAAGGTTTTGCACCTGGAACCAAGCTAAAGGCCAAAATACCCTTCAGCCTGACATACCTCAGATTCTGCAATATTTAACTGAGATGTTGCACAAAGGGCTTTCTTTTTCATCTATTAAAATTCATGCCTCAGCTATTTCTGCTCACTACAACACAGATCCTCCCTTATTTTTACATCCACTCCTAAGGCAGTTTCTCAGAGGGGCCAAAAACATTAGGCCTCCAGGAGAGCACCATCCCTTACTTGGGACCTCAACTTTGTTCTGGGAAAACTCACGCTACCTCCTTTTGAGCCAGCTATCTCAGCTGACTTAAAGTTTATATCATGGAAGACTGCCCTGCTGCTAGAAATTACTTCAGCTAGAAGAGTTTCAGAGCTTCAGGCACTAATGGCAGTAGAGCCTTTCCTCATTTTTCATCAAGACAGAGTTTCTCTACGAACTAACCCCTCCTTTATGCCTAAGGTGGTATCCAGTGTGGCTCGAAATTAAACCATCCATTTACCCACCTTCTTTACAAATTCACAGAACAAAGGAGAAAGACTCCTGCATTCCTTGGACATTCACAGGCAGCTACATTACTACTTGGATAAAACTAAGGTTTTCAGAAAATCTGACCAGCTTTTTGTATCCTATGCTACAGCATCACAAGGAAAGGCAATCTCAAAACATACCATTTCCAAGTGGATAGGACATTGCATACGTTTTTGCTACACCCACCATGGAAAACCATTTCCTGCTACCATAAGGCCCCACTCTACCAGGGCAGCAGCTACATCTACAGCCTTCCTCAGGGGGGTGCCAACCAAGGATATTCTGGAAGCTGCAACTTGGAGTTCAGTACACACCTTCACCAAACATTACCACTTACCATTTTACTCTTAAGAGCCACTGCAGTTTTGCAGGGCCTTCTAGCCTCCTCTAACCCTGTTTGACTCCACCTCCCATCCTTAGCTTTGGGATTCTACCCAAGTGTGATGACTGCAGCAGGGTAACACGATGAACATAGTACAGTTTTGTACCTACCATAAATGTAGATGTTCGAGTGTATACCTCTACCACTCTATTCTATACTACCTCTGTGGTGTATTTGCTTGTGCCTAAGGGTTTATATATATATATATATATATATATATATATATATATATATATATATATATAAAACTTTTGATGTAATATTGCTTAGTAAAAGAAAAGTAAGTGGGGGGCTTCACCCCCTACACCCCCCCTAACTATATATTCTAACTCCAGGATCACACTACAGTGGGGAAGGGGGCATATTCTATTTTCTTGCTAATAATACTTGTCAGTCAAATGAAGTGTCAGGCAAATGAAATTTCAGTCATTTGGTCTCAGGCAAATGGGAGTTAGCTCAAAAGAAGTAGACCCATATATATATATATATATATATATATATATATATATATATATATATATATATATATATATTCCATTTTCTCGCTAATAATACTTGTCGGTCAAATGAAGTGTCAGGCAAATGAAAGTTAGGTCAAAAGAAGTAGACCCATATATATATATATATATATATCTGACATCTGGGGCAAGAAAAACTGAAGAAAATGGAAAATGGCGTCGGATGCCTCTGATATACCCCTGGCGCTCTGACATCAGGGAAGAAGCGACGGCAACCGACGCCGGACCAAGACTTTGGAATTCAGGGCAACTGCGGGACCGCCTGACGGCAGGATAACCCAAGTGTGATGACTGCAGCAGGGTATACACTTGAACATCTACATTTATGGTAGGTACAAAACTGTACTTTATTTGACCAAGAACTGTTACAACTTATTCTATGTAGTCAGAAGACCAGTACAGTCTTTATTGGGTCTTAATAATAGTTTGAGAATTAATCTGCTTTCTTTTACCAAAGACGTTCATCACATAAGTGCATCTCCCAGTTATAATTTTTCTGAAGACATTTTCTCAGAATATGCTGAACTTTTCAATGACAGGTTGGACAGACTTCCAGTAGTGTATTCCATGAAGTTAGACCCAGAGGCCACTCCAGGGGTCAGACCAGCAAGAAGAGATGTTCTTCGTGTTTCACTGTTGCAGTCATTACATTTGGGTAATCTGCTGGCAGGTTGCCCTCATTCGGCCTGAATAACAAAGTCTTTGGTCCTGTGTCAGTTGCTGTCCCTTCTTCCATGATGTCAGGTCGTCAGGGGTATAAAACATGCAGCCGACGCCATCACATCAGTCTTTCTTGCCGTGCGGTGCCCGAAGCAGAAGCAGTTCGCAAGTGCCGGTCGGCCAACTCCTGAAATTTTCGTTTTCGAGTTTCAGAACCGAAGTCTTCAACTTAAAGTACCCCATTGGGGAAACTTTTTTCTTGCTCCTTACCGATGTCAGTAAAAGTTAATAATTGCATTACTTGTGGAAAGCAAATACCTCATAAAGATTTTCATTCATACTGTATTCCTTGCCTAGGCCCTGACCATGACGTACCTTGCTGTCAGTTTTGTGCTTTATTTAATCAGCGCATTTTTGCCTCTAAATATTTCGGTTCTTGGTTTAATTATCCAGAAATGTCGTTGGTTAGCCATCCGACTACCAGGATTCTGAAAAAACACAAATATAAAGACAGAGACAGGCCACCGAGGTCCAAAACTGCCGACGATGCTTCTCCTAAGCCAGTCACCAGTTCGCCGGTACTCAGTGAGGCACTTTTGCAGCCCCTGATACCCGCTACTTTTGATTCCCAGGCCTCTACTGAGACCCATTTGAAGTCCGGTATGCCGCGAGATGCTTCACCTATGGAACCCGCGGATGTCTCTACCTTCCGGAGCCGCTGTGTAGGCACTGGCTTCTGAGGGTGTATTCAGGCCTACAGACTTGCATATTAAATCAACACCGCCTTCATTATTAAGGCCTAAATCTCAATCTTTGTCTAAAAATCTGATGCCCAGGCCACATGTTCAGGCCCCTATGCCTAAAAAACAAATGATCAAGATGGCTGAAGATCTAATTACTCTAATCAGGGGTAGTCAACCCCGCCCCCCCCCCCAAGAGGCCTAGGGCTGAGCTTGATTATGAATCTTCTGATCAGGATTCTGTTTCTTCTAACTTCGTTATCGAGTTTCAGAACCGAAGTCTTCAACTTAAAGTACCCCATTGGGGAAACTTTTTTCTTGCTCCTTACCGATGTCAGTAAAAGTTAATAATTGCATTACTTGTGGAAAGCAAATACCTCATAAAGATTTTCATTCATACTGTATTCCTTGCCTAGGCCCTGACCATGACGTACCTTGCTGTCAGTTTTGTGCTTTATTTAATCAGCGCATTTTTGCCTCTAAATATTTCGGTTCTTGGTTTAATTATCCAGAAATGTCGTTGGTTAGCCATCCGACTACCAGGATTCTGAAAAAACACAAATATAAAGACAGAGACAGGCCGCCGAGGTCCAAAACTGCCGACGATGCTTCTTTTAAGCCAGTCGCCAGTTCGCCGGTACTCAGTGAGGCACTTTTGCAGCCCCTGATACCCGCTACTTTTGATTCCCAGGCCTCTACTGAGACCCATTTGGAGTCCGGTATGCCGCGAGATGCTTCACCTATGGAACCCGCGGATGTCTCTACCTTCCGGAGCCGCTGTGTAGGCACTGGCTTCTGAGGGTGTATTCAGGCCTACAGACTTGCATATTAAATCAACACCGCCTTCATTATTAAGGCCTAAATCTCAATCTTTGTCTAAAAATCTGATGCCCAGGCCACATGTTCAGGCCCCTATGCCTAAAAAACAAATGATCAAGATGGCTGAAGATCTAATTACTCTAATCAGGGGTAGTCAACCCCGCCCCCCCCCCCCAAGAGGCCTAGGGCTGAGCTTGATTATGAATCTTCTCAGGATTCTGTTTCTTCTAACTCTTCTAATGACCTGGATTTGTCCATACCTACTTATGAAGATTCTGATGCAGAGGATTCCATTCCCTCTGCCTCCCCTCCTGAGGATTTTTCTTTTGGGGAAATATTACATACTTTAAGGGAGCATTTCCACTGGGAAAGTCAGGAATTTTCTGATTCAAAAAAGAGGCTTAGGGATTTCCTTCTTCTACCTCAGCATTGGCCTTTGGCTATACCTCCTGTACTAGACATTGTTGATGTGTTCTCAGAATCCAGTTTGGCCCCTGATTCTCTGCCTCCGGCTCCTAGTAAACCTGACAGATACTACAGGGTTCCTGAGTCCCACAAGTTCCTTTTCAAAAATCCTGTTGCAGATCCAGAAACCATTTCTCAGGGGCCCAAGGGCATTAAGGCTTCTACTGCTAAAAATCCTATCCCTTCTGATAGAGATTCCAGGGTGCTGGATAGATGGGGTAAAAAGGTTTACACTTCTGCAACCTTGGCAATCAGAACTTTAAACTGTGAATTTCACATGTTAAAATATCAACAGCATATTATTGGACTGCTTAAACAGAAAATTATGTTGATTCCTGATTGTGTGGAAAATAACGATTTACAGGATTTAATGCATTCTGCTGAACAAGTTGGAAAACATACTTTGCAATGTGGTTTTGATTCTTTAGAGGCCTCCTGCAGGGCTGCTGTTACTGGGTCTGTGCTTAGAAGGCATGCTTGGCTTAAGGAGCAGTCTTTGCTTGATCATGTTAAAGCTAAATTGTTGGATGCTTCTTTAAATCAGGACTGCCTGTTTGGCATTAAAGCTGAAGAAGTTCTAAAAAAGATGGGAAGATGAAGCTAAATCTATGCAAACTGTTAAAGATTTCTTACAAGTGCAACCTCCAAGATTTAGTAGGCACTGACCTACTAAGAATTGGTCTTTTCCAGCCCCTTCCAGATCCTCTCAAGCCAAACCCAGACACAACAAAACCCCCAGGTTTCAGTCCCAAGGGACTCTCAGAACTAAATAGTGGGGGGCCTGCACTTCCAAATCTGGAAATAAGACACCCCCCCTATGGTAAACAGTCTCAATGACTTCCTTTTAAAATTACCAATCACTTAGCTTTTAACTGCCCTTTTGGGGGGAAATATTGCTCTTCATGCAAAGAGCTGGGAACTCATAACCCAGGACAAATGGGTTTTAAAAATAGTGTCCCAGGGATACAGATTTCATTTCCACACGTTGCCAACACCAAACGGGTGGCCAGACCTGCCCCCAAATCAGTGGACAGAGGCTCAAAAACAAGTACTTTCCCTCTTAAACATGGGGGCTATTCAACCGGTACCAGAAGAGGAAAAGGGACAAGGTTTCTATTCCAGGCTTTTTCTGGTACCCAGAAAAGACAAATCATGGCGTCCAATCCTGGACCTGTCTACTCTAAACACCTTTCTGGAGATTCCAAAATTCAAGATGCTGACTCTTCACCAGTTACTTTCTATGCTAGGCAAAGATGCCTGATTGGCAACTCTAGATTTAAAAGAAGCATACCTGCATATCCCAATCAGGGAATCTTGCAGAAGATACCTACTCTTCAAAGCAGGCTACTTGCATTATCAGTTCTCTGCACTGCCCTTTGGCTTGTCTACTGCGCCCATGGTATTCACAAAGTGCCTGGCTCCAGTTATTGCATTTTGCAGGCAAAGAAATATTCAGATATTTCCATTCCTGGACAATTGTCTAATTCAGGCAGAAAACCAGGGCATACTAATAAATCAACTGGTGTTTGTAAAAAGGGTTCTAACTTGTTGGGGGTACACCATAAACGAAAAGAAATCACATCTGGTATCATGTCAACAGATTACATTCCTGGGTGCAAGCTTGACTACAACTGCCCAGATGGCTTTCCTCACGCCAGAGAAGCAAATTCATTTGGTAACTTGCTTCAAACAAGTGGCCACAAAAACCATGCTAGCTGCAAAACAAATACTGCAAGCCTTTGGGTTCATGGCCTCCTGCATTCTTCTGATTCCATATGCAAGACTGCATCTGAGGAAACTACAGTGGCACTTAAAAATTCTATGGAGTCAACATTGTCACAGCCTGGAAACAATGATTCCTATCATACCTTGCCTACGCCTGGAGTTCCTATGGGGGGCAGAGGCCTGCCACCAAAACAAGGGATTGCCATTCACACTACCCCCTGCCACCCAAACCCTAACTACAGATGCATCAGACTATGCATGGGGGGGCTCACCTGGCAGGGAAGTGCATTCAGGGCAAATGGAACCCAAATCAAATGCACCTACATAACAATCAAATAGAAATGTTAGCTGTACAGAATGCTCTGACAGCCTTCAAGGACTACATTCTTCCAGGACAACTAATGGTAAAGACGGACAACACTACAGTTATGTGGTACATAAACAAGCAGGGAGGTACACATTCCTACCCCCTCTGCAGACTAGCCATGGCATTGTGGAACACAGCCTTGAGCTACCAAGTGCACCTACAAGCTCAATTCCTGCCAGGAAAATTGAATACACTGGCAGACGGACTAAGCAGAAAACTCATGGACCCACACGAGTGGCAACTGGAACCATGGATTTTCAGCATGTTGACAAGCAAATGGGGGAGCCCAGACATAGATCTATTTGCCTCCCCCCTGAACTACCAGTTGGACAAGTTTTGCACAAGGACTCCCCACAAACAAGCCTGGAAAGTGGATGCTCTCTCCTTCAGCTGGAAAATCCTGTCCATCTACGCCTTTCCCCTTCTGCCTCTGCTCTCCAAAGTTCTGCTAAAAGTCAAACAGGACAAACCAAGGATGATTGTTATTGCTCCAGATTGGCCGCACCAACACTGGTATCCACTCCTGCGCAGTGTGTCGCAAATATCTCCATGGCCCTCGCCTCTGACCCCTTCCCTGCTGTCTCAGCAGAAGAACCAAATTCTGCACCCTCAGCTTCCACCATTGAACCTTGCAGCCTGGCTAATCACTTAAATTCACCCTCATCATCCCTCAGCAAACCTGTGATGGATGTCCTCTTGGAGGCAAGAAGACCTAGTACTAGAAAATCTTATGCGGACAAATGGAAAGGATTCTGTGCCTGGAACCGATCTTTAGGGATGAGCACAGCAGCACCCAATTTATCTCAGATTTTCCAATATGTAACTGAGATGCTTCACAAGGGTCTGTCTTTTTCCTCTATTAAAATCCACGCCTCAGCTATTTCAGCTCACTATAACACAGAACCCACCCCTCTTCTCTCATCCTCTGCTCAAGCAGTATCTCATGGTGGCAAAGAATTTGAGACCACCCAGAAGAGCTCCTACCCCTGCCTGGGAACTTAACTTTGTTTTGAAGAAGCTCACTCTACCTTCTTTTGAGCCACCTGCTACTGCAGATTTAAAATTTCTTTCTTGGAAAACAGCCTTCCTTTTAGCAATTACTTGGCCCTTATGGCAGTGGAGCCTTTCATCATCTTTCATGCGGACAGGGTATCTCTCAGGACCAATCTATCCTTCATGCCCAAAGTGGTTTCCAGTGTGGCTCTTAATCAGTCCATTCATTTGCCAACCTTCTTTCCCAATCCACAGAACAAAGGGAAAAGGTATTCTGCATTCCTTGGCTGTGCACAGACAACTTAGATTCTACTTGGACAGGACTAAATCTCGAAGAAAATCTGAACAATTGCTGGCAGCATTTGCTGCAGGGGCAGAGGGAAAGGCTATTTCAGAACAAACGATTTCTAAATGGATAAGCCATTGCATTCATTTCTGCTATAAGCACCATGGAAAACCTATCCCCTAGGGGATCAGATCTCACTCCACCAGGGTTGCTTCTACTTCTGCAGCCTTTCTCAGAGGTGTTCTTACCAGAGATATTCTAGAAGCTACCTGGAGTTCTGTTCATACTTTCACCAAGCATTATCATTTACCAATTTTCTCTAACTCCAGAGTTGTCTTTGCCACTGCTGTCTTGCAAGGCCTTATAGCTGGCCCTAATGCTGTATAAGGTCCTCCTCCCAACCATAGCTTTGGGAATCTACCCAAATGTCATTACTGCAACAGTGAAACACGAAGAACATAGTACAGTTGTGTACACTTACCATAAATGTAGATGTTCAAGTGTATTCACTGTTGCAGTCCTGGTTACCCTCCCCCCAGCCCCCTACTTTTCTCTGGCTATACCTCTACTTTCCTTTACTATGCTTAAAAGCCTTTTTGGTGTATTTGCTTTTGGTTGGAGGTATAATTTTGTGTTTTTAATTTTATTTGCTCCCCATTAGGGGGGCACCTAACATCTGGGGCAAGAAAAACTGATGTAATGGCGTCGGCTGCATGTTTTATACCCCTGACCACCTGCCGTCGTGGAAGAAGGGACAGCAACCGACACAGGACCCAAGACTTTGTTAATCAGGCCGACTGAGGGCAACCTGCCAGCAGATTACCCAAATGTAATGACTGCAACAGTGAATACACTCGAACATCTACATTTATGGTAAGTGTACACAACTGTACTTTCCGATAGCTATGCAGGATAAAGTTAAGGCTCAGTTGGATAAAATGGTGCAGCAAGGTCCAATTTGTCCAGTTACAGAACCAACTGAATGGGTATCATCTATGGTAGCAGCTCCCAAAAAGGCTCAGATGAAATCAGAATATGCATTGACCCAAGATATTTGAACAAAGCATTAAAAAGACCATATCATCCAATGAGCACAGTCGAAGAGGTCACAGCTCTAATACCAAATGCCACTGTTTTTTCTGTCTTGGGTGCAAAGTGTTAATTTTGGCAAGTGATGTTTGATTGCAAATCCTCATTACTTACCACTTTTGATGCTCCATTTTGCAGATACAGATTTCTAAGGATGCCATTTGGAATAAATCCTGCAAGTGAAGTCTTTCAGAGTGCAATGGGGCAAATTGGGTTATCCTTGTGCTATAACAGTAGATGACTTATTGGTTTGAGGCAATGGTGAAGCAGAGCATGACAGAAACCTAAAGAAAGTTCTAGACAGAGGATGTGAAGTAATCTTGAAGCTCAGTCCTCTGAAGTGCAAATTCAGACTTCCAGAAGTTATGTATGGGGGTAATTTATTTTCCTGTACTGGCTTGAGACCAGACCTGACCATGCAAGCAGCTATTCTTGAGATGTGAGCACCAGACAGTGTTCAAGATCTACTGCGTTTCCTAAGCATAGTCAGTTACTTAGGCAAGTTTGTACCAGACTTCAGTGAGTTGGCAGCACCTTTAAGAGAGCTAACATGCAAAATATTGCATGGTCATGGTTAGAACAGTGCCAGAAGGCATTTCAAGACCTCAGAAAATTTCCACCCCACCTACATTAAGATACTATGATGTGAACAAACCAGTTACTCTTTCCTGTTATGCTTCAGAATTTGGTCTTGGTGCATTTATACTTCAAGAGGGCAGACCAGTAGCCTGTGCATCTAGAACACTTACCCAAACTGAGATGCAGTATGCTCAAATTGAGAAAGAACTTTTGGCAATAGTATGTGCATGCTCCAAGTTTCATGATTATATTTATGGTCCAGCTAGTCAGATTGAAACTGACCACCAACCTGTAGTTACTATTCTAAAGAAGCCTATGCATTTAGCTCCAGCAAGATTACAAAGACTGATGCTCAAATTGCAAAAGTACAATTTCAAAATGGTCTGTATGAAAGGCAAACTATTCTATCTGGCTGATACCTTATCCAGATCACCCAGGAATATAATGAAACAGCTTGACTCAGAGAATTTTGATTTTGACATGATGGCAGTGCATGATTTTTCTACCACTAGGCTTGATGAGTTGAGAGATCACACAAAGACTGATCCAGTTTTGGAAAAGCTCAATGACTACATAAATGTTGGATGGCTGTCAAAGCAATCTAGTGTACCACCTGAAGTGCAAACCTATTTTCCTTACAGAGATGAAATGTTGATGGAAGATGGCATTATTTTCAAAGGTCATAAAATTATTGTTCCTGCTTCCTTACAACATGAGTACTTCCAGATTTTACATTGTGGTCACCCAGGTTCCGCATCCACTAAGAGGCGAGTGAGAGAATTAGTATTTTGGCCTTCATTACCGAAAGACATTGATAAAGCACTTCTTGTTCAGTATGCAATAGTACTGGACCGCATTTGCAGAGAGAACCATTTCAGCTAAATCCAGATGTTCATCGTGCATACAGCTGCAGTCATAACAGATGGGTTCTCCTGCCGTCAGGCGGGTCCTCGGTCGGCCGAATTCCAAAGTCTAGGTCCGGCGTCGGTTGTCGTCGCTTCTTCCCTGACGTCAGTGCGACAGGGGTATAAAAGAACCAGCCAACTCCATTTTCTTCAGTCTTTCTTGCCGCGCGGTGCCCGAAGCAGAAGCTGTTCGCAAGTGCCGGTCGGCCAGCTCCTGAAATTACGAAAATTTTGCAACCGAAGTCTTCTTGAAAGCTAAGTACCCCGTTGGGGAAACTTCTTGCCTCAGACCGATGTCAGACAAAGTTAATAATTGTATTTCATGTGGGAAGCAAATATCGCATAAGGATTTCCATTCCCTCTGTATTCCTTGTTTAGGCCCAGACCACGACGTCTCGGTCTGTCGCTTTTGTGCTACATTCACCAAACGCACCATTAAGCATCGGGCGGAGTTCACCCAGCATTATTTTGGCAAAAAATTTAACTATATTATGTCGTCAGATACTCCGACTCCAGTTTTGTCTAAAAAGCGCAAAGATAAGGACCGACACCACGCCAAAGCCGACTACAGGTGGTCCGGTTCTCAGTGAGGTGCCTACGCAGCCTCTGACTACCGATGACACTTCATTGGTGGTGTCTCCTGTGCCCGAGGTCGCAGGCTCCTCGGCCCACACCCCGACTACAGATACTGAAACCACTCTTGGCGGTGAATCTCAAAATGTGGACAGGTCTACCTCCTCTCAAGGTGTCTTCAGACCTTACTCTTCTTTTTCCATCAAGGCTTTCACTAAGTCTAAAGCAGCCATGCATTCTAAGAGACAAGCTACACAGGGCCCATCTCCAGGCCCCATGCCTAAAAAACAGATGCTTAAAATGGCTGAGGATTTAATTACTCTTATCAGGGGTTCTCAACCCCCCCCCCCCAGGAAAAAAGGCCCAGAGTGGAGGAAGAATCCCCCTCCTCTGATCAGGGCTCCATTATATCAGAGCACTGTGATGAACAGGAACATTCTTACTCCCCTTTTGAAGACTCTGATGCAGAGGAGTCCATTCCCTCTGTATCCCCCCCCCCCAGAGGATTACTCATTTGGGGAAACTTTGTATACCTTAAGGGAACACTTCCACTGGGAAGGCCAAGATTATTCAGATTCCAAGAAAAGCTTAGGGAATTTCTCTTGCTACCTCAGCACAGGCCTCTGGCTATATCTCCTGTCTTGGACATACTAGATGATGTGTACTCTGAGGCCTGCCTTAACCTGGATTCTCTACCTCCAGCCCCAGTCAAGCCTGACAGGTACTACAGGGTTCCTGACTCGCACCAATTTCTATACAAAAGCCATGCTGCTGACCCAGAAACTATCTCACAAGGCCCCAAGGGAATTAAGGCCTCCACTGCTAAAATCCATTACCTTCCGAGAGAGATTCCAGATCCTTAGAAAGGTGGGGAAAAAAGGTATATACCTCGGCCACCTTAACCATGAGGGCATTAAACTGTCAGTTCCATATGCTAAAGTACCAACAGTTTCTGTTATCACAATTGAGAAGTAAAATGTCACAACCTGAACAACCAGACTTGAAGGAGTTGCAGGATTTGATGCATAGTGCAGAACAAGTGGGTAAACATACCTTACAATGTGGTTTTGATGCTCTAGAGGCCTCATGTAGAGCTGCTGTTACAGGATCAGTCATACGTAGACATGCCTGGCTCAAGGAACAAACCTTACCAGATCATGTCAAAGCTAAATTACTAGATGCCCCCCTACAAAAGGATGTATTATTTGGTGCTAATGCTGAGGAGGTATTAAGGAAAATGGAGGAAAAGGCTAAATCAATGCAAACAGTGAAAGATTTTCTACAGGTACAACCCCCACGTTTCAGTAGAAATTGGCCTTCCAAAAATTAGTCCTTTCCTGCTACGGACAGACCCCAAAGAGGTAGATACAGGCGCCCGAGGGGCAGAGGGCAATCCCAAGGATCGTTTAGAGGCAGACAATGGCAAGCTCCTACACAAAGAGGTGGTGAGGATAACTCACAGCCATTCAGAAAGCAAGCCCAGTGACTTTCCCCTTTGCATGCCAAGCAAGGCTCAAATGGCAGCACCCTTAGGCGGAAAACTGTGACATTATTTTCAAAAAATTGGCATATTGTCACAAAAGACAAATGGATCATGGACATTATAAACAGAGGCTACAGATTCCATTTTCACACCCTTCCAAAAATGAGAGGCATGCCAAACCTGCCACACAATCAAAGGGCAGAGGCACAAAGACAAAGCTATTCGAGGAGAAGCCTATTTGGGCCATCCATTAAAAAAATTTCTTTCCAAAA